>NC_135559.1:1327500-1522500 GCF_964340395.1 Glandiceps talaboti | reverse complement strand
ACCCTTTATACTGCCTCAACTCCTTCAGAAGCATACACTCCATTGAAACTTCTGTAAGCGCATGGGATTCAAACATACACATTGTAAACTCTATCCTACCAGGTACCCAATTATACAGCTGGGTTATCTGAAGGACATTCATATGTATCATATATGAATGTTGGACGATCCGTTCAATATATTTTCAAACGCGATCTGTTTGTAACAACTTTAGGTTGCCCAGGCTGAATCTCATGTGGTCTGCACTACGAGTCTATTTGCATGCGAGTGAAAATCGCAAAAGAAAATAGGTTAATTTCGTTACTAGTTGATCCTATCCATAATGCTCTGCTACTTCTTTTCTTTTCTGTATTTTCCATATGTTCAGCGAGAGAAAACTGGATTTTATTATTTTGTTCTTAGTACTCCTAACAATGTAACTTTTTGAGATATACAAAATTTCAATTACCTTCAAGTGACTGCAGGAAAGCTGCTTAGTTGTTTTCAAAGGAGATTCCATTGATAACATACAATATCTGAAAATACCATATGATCGATTCGGCACCCCTGCCTTTTCAACCTCACTAAAACTCCGACAGAAATGTTTCATGGGAAAGTGTTCACCCTGTGAACATCTGGTATCCACAAGTTTCAATTAATATTGCCATCCCCAAGTTTCAACTGCTATCCACAAGTTTCAAATGTTACCTAAACTTTTCAACTATTCTCTAAAAGTATCAACTGCTATCTGAACGTTTCAATTGCTCTATAAACTTTGAAAGTTTCCACAGTTAAGTTAAGTTAGAGTTTATGTAGTGTTATGCTATCTGCTAAGTGGAAACAGATAAAATGTAAGGTGTGATTAAATGCTGGGAATATAAAACTAAACCTGTGATCACTGTACAGCTAAATATGGGACCACTGTACAGCTAAACATGTGATTACTGTACAGCTAAACATGTGATCACTGTACAGCTAAAAATGTGATAACTGTACAGCTAAACATGTGATCACTGTACAGCTAAACATGTGATTACTGTACAGCTAAACATGTGATCACTGTACAGCTAAAAATGTGATAACTGTACAGCTAAACATGTGATTACTGTACAGCTAAAAATGTGATAACTGTACAGCTAAACATGTGATTACTGTACAGCTAAACATGTGATTACTGTATAGCTAAACATGTGATTACTGTACAGCTAAACATGTGATTACTGTACAGCTAAACACGGGGTCACTGTACAGCTAAACATGTGATTACTGTATAGCTAAACATGTGATTACTGTACAGCTAAACATGTGATCACTGTACAGCTAAACATGTGATTACTGTACAGCTAAACATGTGATCACTGTACAGCTAAACATGTGATTACTGTACAGCTAAACATGTGATTACTGTACAGCTAAACATGTGATTACTGTATAGCTAAACATGTGATTACTGTATAGCTAAACATGGGACCACTGTAGAGCTAAACATGGGACCACTGTAGAGCTAAACATGGGACCACTGTAGAGCTAAACATGGGACCACTGTAGAGCTAAACATGGGATAACTGTGTAGTTAAACATGGGGTCACTGTACCGATAAGAATTGAATCACTGTACAGCTAAACATGGGATCACTGTACAGCTAAACATGGGGTCACTGTATAGTTTAACATGTGATTACTGTACAGCTAAACATGGGACCACTGTACAGCTATTAAACATGTGACCACTGTATAGCTAAACATGTGATCACTGTACCGATAAGAATTGAATTATGGTGAATTGTACGACAGGAACAATAATAAGCTTAACGATAGAAATGATTTTGATGACGTGCTTCCTCTATGTCCGTACGTTGATTCATTTTGTTCAGGGGGTGCATACCAAATTATATTTTGGAAGAGAAAGAACATGTGGACTTGGCTACTATGGTTACACATTATGACCACTAGCACTCGTTTCCAAGATAGAAGGAACCGTTACTTCTGAAAACCTATAGGACAATATTTCCAAACGCGTTCAATATTATGAACTCACATATGCGTAAACATCGTGACTTCACATTACACGAAGACGATCCGAGTACTTTGCTTGAAAGGTAGGTTTTTATTCAAGTGTGCATGTTGTATTAAAAGGTTTTATTCATCTCTAACTTTGTAAAGTTAAAAAAAATGTACCGTGAGTCTATAGTTGTGGAACCCCCTGAGCATTAAAACTCGTTAAATAACTTGATTATTGATTTACTTTGAACCATTTGAACCATTTGATAACCGGTACTTCCACTACTAAAGGTATGTCGAACTATCGTTTTGTCGGTGCGACTTTGTGATGTTTTAACGTATTTTCCAAACTTCAATTGCTGTACATATATTAGCTACAACTGTGTTTTGTTTTTGATGATGATGATGATGATGATGATGATGATGATGATGACGATGATGATGTAATTTGTAGTATTGTTATAATTTGTAGTATTGATGTCAAACTTTTCTGTGTATGCCATTGGTAACCATGGAGACTTTTCCTAACCATAGATATCTGCCCATTTCTTATAGATAATGATTGGTAAAGTGATATTTCTGTTTCTATACGGCGTTGCTGTCGTTGAAGCGGTAAGTAATTGTTCGAGGTGGGAGTGGGAGTGGGAGTGGGGGTGGGGGTGGGGGTGGGGGTGGGGGTGGGGGAGTTAGTTACAAAAAAGGCTGCGTGGCAATCCAGATTCCTTTTTTTCCTCGTTGTGGAACTGTAACAGTGTAAAAAATCTTCAGTGCATTTTATCCGAATTGGCAATCCGGTTTAGTGGAAACAACACATTAATAGTACGAAAACACTGAGATATTATCACACACAAAAACAGAAGCAGCATTTGAAAAGAGAACCTACGGAAACATAGCAATACAGAAAACCATTGGTTTAAAGCTGCACTGCGCATGCGGATGGAATCATTTTAGCAGTTATATACTACGAACTGATGCAAGAAGGGGCCAATTTTTGTACACTACGGCTATTAGCTACAAGTAAAAATTAAAAAAAAAAACGTTCTTCCTAAAATTTGTTGGCTGGAAAATAACAAATTCCATTTATGGTATGCCAATGATTTAGGAATTTGTGAATACACTGCTTTCAAGAAAATTCTTATTCTATAACATAAACTGAAAAATAGGTGAAAATACTTTCCATGAAGGATAAAATGATTTCATGTGCTGAAAAGCGTACAATTTGCTGAAGAAAGTACAAATATTACTTTCTCTTTTTACATTTCTACATTTTACGTTTACTTTTCTATGCAACATTTGCAATGAATTAGTCAATATTTCCTTATCTTAACAAAAATTCTAACGTGTTCGCATCAAACAGTTGACAATGACTTCAACACATTGGAACAATAACCGTTTGACAAGAAAGTGATTCACACATTTATGGATTATCTTACCATACATATGTTTGATTATGTTCAGTCAAAATCAATGTTCAACCACAATTGTTTGATATAATCAAGAAATCACACAACATATTTGGTTAACATTTATGTCACGTTGGTTTAAACCTCAAACTGTTCTTTTTTGACCCCTAGGGCTGCGGAAACGTTTGTTGTAAGTATTTTTTATGTATGTATGTATGTATGTATGTATGTATGTATGTATGTATGTATGTATGTATGTATGTATGTATGTATGTATGTATGTGTGTGTGTGTGTGTATGTATGTATGTATGTATGTATGTATGTATGTATGTATGTATGTATGTATGTATGTATGTATGTATGTGTGCATGTATGTGTGCATGTATGTATGTATGTGTGTATGTATGTATGTATGTATGTATGTATGTATGTATGTATGTATGTATGTATGTATGTATGTATGTGTGCATGCATGTGTGCATGTATGTATGTATGTATGTATGTATGTATGTATGTATGTATGTATGTATGTATGTATGTAGGCAGGCAGTTGTATCTGCCTCTCTCTGCATGTATGAGTTTCAGTGTTTTTGACTCCAGTTCTGAAATGTTAATGTTATTATCATATGTACTTATTGATTTTTATTGTAATGTGTCAAATTTATGTGAGCGGTACCATTGCCGTTTGCTTTGTGTAACTTTATTAAGTAGTACAGTAAATAGAATAACTAATTGTAAAGTAACTATGCATGTGTGGATTAATTGATGGATGGATAGGGGGGGGGGCCTTCATTGAGGCTTCCTACTTGCCTTGACAGAAACTTATAATAATTATATTATACTCGTAACTGTTTCATTCACAACAATAACAGTAAAATTGTATCTCTC
This sequence comes from Glandiceps talaboti, assembly GCF_964340395.1. Taxonomy (NCBI): domain Eukaryota; kingdom Metazoa; phylum Hemichordata; class Enteropneusta; family Spengelidae; genus Glandiceps; species Glandiceps talaboti. The sequence continues at coordinate 1,518,229 of NC_135559.1, read as the reverse complement.
TCTCTCTCTCTCTCTCTCTCTCTCTCTCTCTCTCTCTCTCTCTCTCTCTCTCTCTCTCTCTCTCTCTCTCTCTCTCTCTCTCTCCTTAATTAACAGTTGTGGAGATACAAGGTAAAAGTCTTTATATTGTTACATCGTATATGTTTTAACTTCAACTCAGCTGTCGCCACTAGTTTATAACGTTATGTTCTGAAATCTTTTAATTTCTGCCAGGAAATTGTACGAGTATTTGCTGTAAGCTTTTATGTATGTATGTATGTATGTATGTATTAAATGTTGTGAATATAAAACTAAACATGTGATCACTGTACAGCTAAATATGGGACCACTGTACAGCTAAACATGTGATAACTGTACATCTAAACATGGAATCACTGTACAGCTAAACATGGGACCACTGTACAGCTAAATATGGGACCACTGTACAGCTAAATATGGGACCACTGTACAGCTAAATATGGGACCACTGTATGCATGCATGCATGCATGCATGCATGTATGTATGTATGTATGTATGTATGTATGTATTGTAAACAGATTTGTGCTTACGAAAGTCGTTACGTTTATATCTGGTATATACCTTAATATGGTCTAATATATCACTTTCCTAAATTTCCAGAAGAAGTAGTGTGCGAACACGATTCACTTTCGCTGTCGTGTAGTCCTGGTTATGTGATATCAATCACTTCTGCGAATTTCGGACGTAGCGATGGAGAGACTTGCCTTCTGGGTCCTGTCCAGACACAGACGTGTAGCGCAAGTGATAGTGTGGTAACCACTCGAAACTTGTGCAATGGAAGGCCCACTTGCAGTGTAAATGCTGAAAATTCTGTCTTTGGAGATCCTTGTGTTGGCACATTTAAGTATCTGACTGTGTGTTATGAATGTAAGTTTATGCATTAAATTTAAAAGGGACGACTTTAAGTAGTAGCTCAAACATAAAATCATTTATGTTTTTTTTCTTAAAATATACATCGTGTTTCACCACTATATAACAGGTTCTCTTCGTTAGCTACCGAGTACGATTTGCAGGATTTCCTAATATCTGATTCAACAGTTTAAAGGCCGGTTGCACTATTTTGGGGCATTCCTGGGAAATTTAAATACTGTAACAAGAAAGTTTGAGTTGAATTCCACTTCAAGTCAACATTTCATGATTATTTAAATTTCTTGTCATAAGAATAGTTTGAGTATTTCATAGAGTGTATTTCAGTTTATTTTCCCTTGATTGTCACTGTAACCACGTTATTTTCAAGGAGTAAATTATTTCGGGCGGAGGTACCTGCATGTTTGATCAGTTCTTTTATAAGTAACATTGTAAATAGCTAAGAATCAAGCAAAGAAATTATTCCCAACCAAGTTAATAGGTAACTTGGGATTTTATATCTACCAAAGCTAACAGAGCTCTCTTATGATCTCAAAAATCCCTGAATTATTGTTTGGTTTTGAATATACGTGTATTATGTTTAGTATAACTGTTAATACTTAATATACGTTATTATTTGATGTTCACCAAGATATTTCATTTTAATAATTTAATGGTTGCAAATGGTAATTAGTGGCAATTATATTTAAGCTGGATCTGCGTTCAATCTTTTTTCTTGCCTTGAACGACTTTCTATTCTTTTCAATGAACTTTGACTAACCATACTTCTTTATACTTTCACTTTTGTTGCTGCTTACTACTATGGCAGGCGTGGTACATGTTCCAGGTATGTAGTAGATTTAAATCAGTATATTGATAGAACCTTGCCAAGTGGTTGAAAGCTATGTGAAGGGAGAGAGGGTAAGAGGCTTGATGATGTGTGCAAATATGGGAATGGTACGTTTGTGTTGGTATATTTGTGTATATGTGAATGAATGCGTGTGTCTGTGTGTCTGTGTGTCTGTGTGTGTGTCTAAATGTGTGTTTGTATTTAGCTAGTTGTGTGTGTTACCATATACCGTAGAAGGAAGACATCAACCAGCATATCCATGTTATCTACTGACTGGCCGAACACCTTGCTATCCTTCCGTTTACCACTTGGGACCAAATTAAAGTCTTCAGTAGTCATAGTAACTATATGATGGAATAACACATTCTCAATTTAATAGATTGCAGCAAGGGGACACCACTGGTATTTTTTTACACAAACAAACAAACAAACAAACAAACAAACAAACAAACAAACAAACAAACAAACAAACAAACATATATACATACATACATACATACATACATACATACATACATACATACATGCATGCATGCATGCATGCATGCATGCATACATACATACAAACAAACAAACAAACAAACAAACAAACAAACATACATACATACATACATACATACATACATACATACATACATACATACATACATACATACATACATACATACATACATACATACATACAAACAAACAAACAAACAAACAAACAAACAAACAAACAAGTCTTGGTAGATAAGTGTTTGTGTAATCGATAAATAATGGAATAAATAGGATAAGGAATTATTAGTTTTAACTTCCATTGATAATAATAATCGTACGACAAACCTTTAAAAAAAACATGTATCATTTTAGGTCCTGGTGACGTAGTATGTGAACACGACACACTTTCCTTGTCCTGTACGGGTACTGATGTCTTATCGATCATTTCTGCAAGTTTTGGGAGAAGTGATTATGCAACATGTGCTAATGGTCCAATCCAGACTACTACTTGTGATGCAACGAGCAGTCTCAGTGTTGTTGAAGACTTATGTCATGGAATGTCTTCTTGTAGCATAGATGCCGAGAATTCGGTATTTGGCGATCCATGTGTTGGAACGTTCAAATATTTGACAGTTGAGTATGAATGTAAGTACGATTTGTCAATCTGTTATATTTTATACATATTTTCCATCAGTTTAGTCTTATAATATCTCCCCTATTCTTTTGCTTTGACAATTGATATGTATATTTAATATTTCTATATTGGCTCATGCGATGGTGATAGCCATTGGTTTCTTATTTTGATGATTTAGTTGTATTTTTTGGTAAAAAGCGATAGTTTTGGCTTCTTCTATGAATCCGGTAGCCGACCTACATCTAACGGAATCTTTTGGCAGTATTTGTAAAAAAATAAAATTATGTATATTTTGTTTTGCTTTCCTGTTTAATGATAGCTTTTATTAATACAAATAGTCTACAATTGAATTAGTACTTACAGTTTGTATGTTGTGTTCTCCACCTCAAGCATATCATGTTTACTTATATTACATCAAAGTAAGGCCATTCTGACAGACAGGTCGTTTGTTTTCATTATGTTAGCTCCCTCCCCCCTCCCCCATCCCCTCATCCCACTATGTTAGAACAATAGCACAAAGCAATACTGTCCTGCTTGTGAAATGTTAGTTTTTCATTTCTAACCCAAGGCTTGCATGCATGGCCTAACTGATAAACTGACTCAACGCTTGCATGGTCTAACCGACAAATTGAATCAACGCTTGCATAGCCTAACTGACAAATAGAATCAACGCTTGCATAGCCTAACTAACAAACAGACTCAACGCTTGCATAGTCTAACTGACAAATTGACACATACTTTGCTGGTCTAACTGACAAATGAATTGACAATATTTCGCCAAAAATTGAACTATTTTCCAAGTTAGATAACCTCTCATTATAGAGTGCCTGGTTTGTTTAATATTTCATCACAAAATCTCAAACCGTCTAAAGTTGTGGTTTTAATCTCTTATAGGTGTACCGGTCGACAGTTTAACATGTAAGTATATTTTAATACTGATCACGTCTTCCTGCAATATTTGTTCGAGAATTTCCCCAAAGGATGCTAATTAACTAAATTTGAAACTAGATGACATTCCGTAAATTACATGACTTCATCAACGTTGAGCAGTTCTCCTGACAAAAAATGACTTAACTATTTCAATTCATTGGATTATGTAATAAATGACATTCCTTTAGTAAATTTGGAATAGCATATCGACCAACATCAAATGAATTGACCATTGTGTCCGATGCAAACTTTTCACAATATTTCATTTTTTAACAAAAAAAATCAACCAGACAGACAGACAGACAGACAGACAGACAGACAGACAGTGTTTTGTTTGTAAATATTTGAACAGGGGGAACACGGAAAACAGAATCGAATTGGACGAAAGTTATATTTTGCACAACAGACCCCCCCCCCCCCCCATGTGATGGTCAAAACATGGCAGTTAAGCAATAGAAAGTCGCAGATAAAAATAAAATATTAAATATTAGTAGTGGTTGCTCTTGTTCGTCTAATTTATTCTGATCTAAGTACAAGGCAGTGTGTTCGTGTTTGCTTATTTTTTTTCATTAATTTTCATTGTTTAGTTACCGACACTTCGTGTCATGGACAACCACTGACACTTTCGTGCAGCAATGACTATGTGCTCGAAATTGAAGCGGCAAATTATGGACGTACGGCCGGTCCGGAGGTTTGTCCCCACAATGCAGTCTCCGATCAAAACTGTGGAGCTGACAGCAGTCTATCTGTGGTGAGCAGGGCTTGTAATGGACGGACGGACTGTACCGTTGCCGTTAATAAAGAAACGTTTGGAGGAGTTGACCCTTGTTATGGAACGTACAAATATCTGGAAGTCTCTTATAAATGTAGGTAATTTATTGTTTAGATTACACCATTACCATGGTATTGAAAACTGTTAATAGGCGACAATATATGTAATTGTAACTGAGACCCTGTTTTTGTCAGTGTACAAAATAGACTGACATGACACATACTTCAACTTAAACAAAAGTCGTCGAGGTATGATAGAGGTAATTACTATCTGCAAAGAAATGTGTTAACCAAGATTGAAGTGACTTTTGAATATTTTGTAATATTGGTAACTAAAATATTACGTTGTGATGTGATTCCAAAGCTATACGTACTTGGACATTTTAGTAGTTGGAATCACATTCAACACAATATGTTTATTTGACTTAGTAAGATAGATAAGAGAGAGAGACTATATCCTGTCTAAATGCACTCAGGGGCTGTGCCTATTTTCAGTTGTAACCAATACACTATAATACTTTGAATAACCAACATTATTTTGGTAGCGGGGAAAACTAATAATGTGTTATTTCTGTTTCAATTTAGGTACTCCGGCTGATCCACTTGGAAATTTTGGTAGGTACATCGCTAGTTCTTAGCAATGTTTTTCCGTGTACTTCCATTTTATATGAATTGACCATTTGTGTCATATGCAAACTTTTCACAATATTTCAGCTCTTGTATTTGATCGATATCTTGCTAACCTAAAAATCAAACATGCAGATAGAGAGACAGCGAGGCAGACAGTTTAAACAATATTTGAACAGGGGGAAACAAGGAAAACAGGATTAAAGTACAGGGCAAAATGATCATGTTTTGCATATTCATTAATTTTCATTGTTTAGTTACCGACACTTCGTGTCATGGACAACCACTGACACTTTCGTGCAGCAATGACCATGTGCTCGAAATTGAAGCGGCAAATTATGGACGTACGGCCGGTCCGGAGGTTTGTCCCCACAATGCAGTCTCCGATCAAAACTGTGGAGCTGACAGCAGTCTATCTGTGGTGAGCAGGGCTTGTAATGGACGGACGGACTGTACCGTTGCCGTTAATAAAGAAACGTTTGGAGGAGTTGACCCTTGTTATGGAACGTACAAATATCTGGAAGTCTCTTCTAGATGTAAGTAAATTATTGTTTAGATTACACCGTTACCATGGTATTGAAAACTGTTAATAGGCGACATAATCTGTAATTGTAACTGAGACCCTGTTTTTGTCAGTGTACAAAATAGACTGACATGACACATACTTCAACTTAAACAAAAGTCGTCGAGGTATGATAGAGGTAATTACTATCTGCAAAGAAATGTGTTAACCAAGATTGAAGTGACTTTTGAATATTTTGTAATATTGGTAACTAAAATATTACGTTGTGATGTGATTCCAAAGCTATACGTACTTGGACATTTTAGTAGTTGGAATCACATTCAACACAATATGTTTATTTGACTTAGTAAGATAGATAAGAGAGAGAGACTATATCCTGTCTAAATGCACTCAGGGGCTGTGCCTATTTTCAGTTGTAACCAATACACTATAATACTTTGAATAACCAACATTATTTTGGTAGCGGGGAAAACTAATAATGTGTTATTTCTGTTTCAATTTAGGTACTCCGGCTGATCCACTTGGAAATTTTGGTAGGTACATCGCTAGTTCTTAGCAATGTTTTTCCGTGTACTTCCATTTTATATGAATTGACCATTTGTGTCATATGCAAACTTTTCACAATATTTCAGCTCTTGTATTTGATCGATATCTTGCTAACCTAAAAATCAAACATGCAGATAGAGAGACAGCGAGGCAGACAGTTTAAACAATATTTGAACAGGGGGAAACAAGGAAAACAGGATTAAAGTACAGGGCAAAATGATCATGTTTTGCATATTCATTAATTTTCATTGTTTAGTTACCGACACTTCGTGTCATGGACAACCACTGACACTTTCGTGCAGCAATGACCATGTGCTCGAAATTGAAGCGGCAAATTATGGACGTACGGCCGGTCCGGAGGTTTGTCCCCACAATGCAGTCTCCGATCAAAACTGTGGAGCTGACAGCAGTCTATCTGTGGTGAGCAGGGCTTGTAATGGACGGACGGACTGTACCGTTGCCGTTAATAAAGAAACGTTTGGAGGAGTTGACCCTTGTTATGGAACGTACAAATATCTGGAAGTCTCTTCTAGATGTAAGTAAATTATTGTTTAGATTACACCGTTACCATGGTATTGAAAACTGTTAATAGGCGACATAATCTGTAATTGTAACTGAGACCCTGTTTTTGTCAGTGTACAAAATAGACTGACATGACACATACTTCAAATTATACAAAAGTCGTCGAGGTATGATAGAGGTAATTACTATCTGCAAAGAAATGTGTTAACCAAGACAAGCGGTTTTTGAATATTTGTTATTGGTAACTAAAAAAATTACATCGTTGTGTGATTCCAACGCTGTACGTGCTTGGCCATTTTAGTAGTTGGAATCACATTTAACATTTAATTTAGAATATGTATATTTGAATAAAAATGATTTAGTAAGATATAGATAAACCGTAACACTGTCTTTCACCCTTAACAACAATCATCAAACGAATGTCTGATCATAAGTGCTAGTAGTTTGATGATCGTGAAACACAATGTAACAGCTCATGATCATCTATGTTTTACTATGTATTGCGTTACTTGTACCACTTTAACATAGTCTATTGAACTTCAACATAGACATTTTACCTGTACTGTGAGAGAGAGAGAGAGAGAGAGAGAGAGAGAGAGAGAGAGAGAGAGAGAGAGAGAGAGAGAGAGAGAGAGAGAGAGAGAGAGAGAGAGAGAGAGAGAGAGAGAGAGAGAGAGAGAGAGAGAGAGAGAGAGAGAGAGAGAGAGAGAGAGAGAGAGAGACTGTATAGCTGTCTATTTGCACTCTGTCTGGAACTGTGCCTATTTTCAGTTGTTCCCTTATTCGCTTAAATACTTTGAAGAACCTAACATTATTTGATAGCGAGGAAAACCAATACATGTCTTATTTCCTTTTTATTTTAGGTACTCCGGCTGATCCATGTGGAAATTTCGGTAAGTGCATTGTTACTTTCTTTGCAACTGTGCTTCCATGTTCTTCCATTTTGTCTTCAACATTAACAATTGTGATATTTAATTGCCTTAATTTACTGTAGTAACAAAAAAATGCACCTGTTCACCCCATGTGAGTCGTTCAATAAATACGTTTGTTTTAGTTCAAGCACTCATATTAAAATAGTTCCTTTACTAATAGTGTATAATCATATACTATTACAATTTTAAAGTATCATTGTCTCTAACTTAAACCTCAATATCGGCTAAAAGTTAGTTCTCTTTCTGGATACAAACTAAAACGTCGATCTTGGATAAAATCAGTACTTACGTGGCAGGAGTACAAAGGGGTTGACTAACCAAGACAAAGTTTGAATATTTGGTAGTGAAATAAGCAATGTCATAATGCCTTAATATGATATGAAATCTGAGACTGTGATTTACTTGACATGATTCTACACGCCAACGAAATTATTAGTAACTATCAAGACCTGGAAAGTTACAAACTGTGCACCCTTATATTAACTAGTCTACTTGTGGTTCAATTTTCTGTGTATACCAGTTACTGAAGTGTGTAGTCGACTATGCCTCTATATAGATCATATCTAACTGTGGTCATTTCTGTTCGTTATCTATTACCAGTTACCGAAATTGCGTGTCATTCGCAAACGTTATCCATTTCGTGCACCACTGGTGTCATCGAGATCGGCTACGCAAATTATGGGCGTACTGCCGGCAAGGAAGTTTGTTCCCACAATGCAGTGACCGATCAAGACTGCCATGCTGGGACTAGTCTAGCTGTGGTGACTGCTGCCTGTGATGGTCAGACAAATTGTAACGTTGTAGCCAGCAACCCTACCTTTGGAGGTAGTGATCCTTGCTTTGGAACGTACAAATATCTAGAAGTCTCTTACAGATGTAAGTAAATGACGTCATTGTTTTGTTTTAGATTTGATTATAATCCAGTTATTATATCATTTAGTATGTAGCTATGAAGCGTTTCATTTTAGATATTAGATTTTATATCATTAAAATACTATTTTCAGTATGTAGCTATGGGAGGGGGGGGGTACGGGGTACTTCTGAAATTTGCAGACAGAGATGTGCAGGCGAAGTTCAAATCATTATGTATGTTCTATGTTTAGGGTCGTCGGGTTATTGGAAACACTATTTTTTTATTTGTCCTTTAATAGTATGTACAGTTCTCAGCTAAACATGACGATTATACTGGTATTGATAGATGAGTTAGATGAGTTGGCAATATCTTATACTGATATATAAACATTTTGATATATTTTCTGTTTTAAGCTGAGTTCATTTGTTGGTTTTCCCATTCCCGATTCCGTTGACTAGTCAATATTGAATCATTTGCTATGTTTGTTTTCTTTCTATTGATTTGCAGGTACAACTTGCTAGATAGTATGGATAATACTAACATCGTGACAGTTACTAGAAACTTGTCATGAGAAAAGCTGTTCATATTGTTGATATGTAATTTGTTGCATGCGAAATTATAAATACTACAAAAAATAATAAATTAAACGTCGAAATAATGGTTTTGTTTTGCCCTTTGTTTGCTTGGAGAGTTAATTTCTAAATCAAAAGGCATGTTTTTACTAAAATTCCACTTCATTCATGAAACACGTGGTTAGTGTGGTTGTACTATATGTTTGCATATATGGTACCAGGACAATTGCCCCCCCCCCCCGTCTTAGTTAATGGTGACCACTCTGTATACGCTCTACACCTTTGCTACTTGCCTAATTCAATAGTATGACTATGTACTTTTACGTTCACGTCATAGACAGAATAGCAGTATAAGCCTTCGACAATTACATATATGTGTACACCATTTTAACAATACAGATAAAGAGGGGGAGGGGGGAGCTTTGTGATAAAAGTGCACCCGTTCAACGTGAAAGGTTTATTTGAGATATAAGTAAAACCTCCCTGTTTATACATAATGCTGAAGTCAGTATGAGCAAAAAATGACTAAAACATGAATGCGACTCACCGCATGAATTTTGCTATTAGGAAATAAAACAGTAACCTTCCTTTTTCAAACATAAACGGGGAATGATGAAATACTGCCCCTGAATGAGTCCATTAAGATGTAGACATAATTATTAAATAATTTTCCTAAGAGCAGCGTGGCGCAGTGGAAGCGTGCTGGGCCCATAACCCAGAGGTCCCTGGATCGAAACCAGGCGCTGCTAAAAGTTTTTTTTCTACAGGGAATCCTGACCTCGTTTTGCTTTTGTGTCTGTCTACATATCCCTCCCCCTTCCTCTCTAAGAAGTTACTTTTTTTGTTTTAAATACTGTACACACTAACAGTCAAATAGACAGTGGGAGGGGAAAACATGGAATTGTGGGGAGGGGGGCACATTGGGTATTTCAAAATGAATTGTTGGTATAGTGGATAGCATGAACGTTTTCCTGGTGGGAAGTGGTAAATTATTCACAATATTGGGTGGGTATGGCAGTGGGCAGACAGGCGAATAGAAACCCAGTGGGAGGGGAGGGAGGGCAGATAATGTTCACACCAATGGGACGACACATAAGAAGAGCTAAACACCCTCCCCACTATTTTTTAGGTGGGGCATACACGCACACAAACACACTAATATCACTAATTTCACATTTTAAAGAGTTGGACTAACGAAATGAACCAGCAATGAAACAAACATTCACATTAATAAATTTCAGAATAACGCATTGATACGTTCTATTCACCATTTTATTATGCACTTAAAGATGACAGCAATGGATAGATGTATATCATAACTACAACATAGTCCCTAGGATAGGACTATGACTATATAGTGGAGTGTCAATTCACCAAATATCTGCTAACCTTAGTAATCATTTCATAACCTATTATCTGTAAACTTATGGTATAAAACCCACGTGAATGTAAAAACTTATATTTTTTTCCTTTTCAAATTGATTGCTCTGCTCTGCTCTGAGAAGTAACGGCAGATAAAGTTCTCGTACCCAAATCTGAACTTGTTTGTCACCTCTTTCATAAAATGACAACTGAGCAGACAACGGTTTTTAAAGATACAAGTCTGCTCTGAACCACTCTGAATAGTAAAATTTCCCATGGCAGTAGTTGAGTTTTTTTTCCTTACAAGTTAAAATAAACAAAAATCTACTATTTGTTCATTATTTGGAGGAAAAAGCCTTGTGTATCTTTTTTTTCTTAAATGAGCACAAAATAAATAATTTGTAATAATAAATACCAGATAGGATATATTAAAAACAAGATCCATTGATGTGTATGCTACAGACTGATAATTTGTTGTGTTGGGTGGCTATCATCTTTTTTTGTCCTGATCAGTTTTACTCTGGTTGGTTGGCAGTTCTGTTTCAGAAAAAATAATTAACATAACAATAACAATTCTTTAACTGAAAAAATGACTGTCTTAACTCTAAATGTGGGAAAGCACTGTGTTAAATAGCTAACACAATATAACGACTGGTTCTCTCTGTACTGTACAAAACTTCACATCATAATAAACACTAATAACATTAACATGTACTTAACTATTTAATACTTTTGGTCCATTTTCCGTAGAAAATCTAATGACCACATCTACTTGTCTCCTATACCATAGCCTTTACCAATGTTGCTGTGCTTGTTTACATTGAATACTACTGAAAATATGTACATAATAAATGAATTTACTGAGAACATAGCCACAGAAAAAATGTACATACTACCACCATTATATATACTAGAATGGCTGATGCGAGTGTACACCTTTCTTAAAACAGCGCCACCTAGTGTTCAAAATTTGCATTGACGAAATCAGGTGAAAGGTCAATTATTGTTAGAGTACACTGGACTTTATTAAACTCTCAAATTATTAAAATTGCATTGGTTTGGTGTCTTATGAAAAGATTGTCACTAGAGGGCGCTATTCAAACATATGCTATAGAACTTTTTTTTTTTACATTTAGAGCTGAGAAATATACAAAATTTTACTAAGTTTCAAAGGTAAATGACTGGGTTATGAAATAACTGCAATAATGCTTTATCAAAATTAGTCTCATACAAAATAACTACCTATTTTAATAATCTTTGTACATATTTGTTACAATTTCATCTATACAGCTCAACTACAACCATTACATGTTGCAAACAAATTATTTTCAAATTGCATTGCCAAGTAATCATTCCTACATTAAAGTTTATGACAATTCAATGGATCTTTTTCTTCCATAAATCATATTTCTTGGCAGAAAAAGTTCCTGCATTTGAAGCATGCCTGAGATTGACAATAACATGATTCAATGATCTTGCATGGAGAAGACACTTGGGCCATCAAACATACTGGGTCTGTCGAACACACTGAGTCTATCGAACACACTGGGTCCATCAAACACACTGGGTCCATCAAACATACTGGGTCTGTCAAACACACTGGGTCCATCAAACACACTGGACCTGTCAAACATATTGGATTCGTCAAACACACTGGGTCCATATACACACTGGGTCCATCAAACACACTGGGTCCGTATACACACTGGGTCCATCAAACACACTGGGTCCGTATACACACTGGGTTCATCAAACACACTGGATCCATCAAACATACTTAGTCTGTTGAACACATTGGCTGCATCAAACACACAGTCTGTCAAACACACTGCAACTTAAAAATCTTCAAGCTAAAAACTGTGAAGTAAGGTGAGCTTCTATATTTTAGACTCACAACTGTAACATGATCTGTTAAATGTCTCCAGTTTTCAAAGTGCTATCTGGATACATAATGGTGAAGTGGATCATATATCTGATATCCCTTTAAAATGGTCCAAATTTTTCATCTATCCCTAAATTCTTTAAGCATGCTCCATAAAAGCCTTGTCAGGATAAAATGTATTTAAAAAGTCAACAAAATAAGTCAATCTGAGTTTGAAATCATAATTACAAATGCACCTTTAAAATCACAAATGTTAAGAATTCAAATCAATCCCAGAGAATGTGTTATTGGTAAATAAATGAATATTGAGTTAAAAAAATGAACGACTGAAGCACAAGACAAACATTATCAGTAGTTCCAAATTAAAAATTGAGAATGAAATTCATCTCTGGTTGAAATTCTGAGATTTTTTATCCAAAAAAAAAGTTTTTATACATACATCTTTTCAGTACTTTCTATAACTGTACTTTTTTTATTTATTCTCCCTTTTTCTTTTGAGCTGAAGATTTCATTATTTGGTCCTGTCCAGTTATTAAGTTCTCCTTCCATTTAAATTTTACAACAGAAATTCTCATTTTTCATATTATTTGTATATGTTCTTTGTTTATTTTGTACAGGATTTATAGGAACTATACTAAAATATCAAAATATATATTTTTCTTGCCAAATTCTTCAGTTTTTGTCTATTTTGGCATGCTGTCACTGGAAACATAATTCCAAACAGCTCTGTATCAAAATCAGAGTTACAGATGACAACACTTGTAACTTTTTTTCACAGAAATTATAATTTGAGATGTGTCGATTCTCTCTGCTGATGTCGGCTAACAATGTTGGTAAATACTGGGGTTTGGTTTCACACTTTGTGTATACAGTGTGAGTTTTATAGTAGGTTTGGCTTAGATACTCCACGTAGCTTCACTGCCTCTATGTTTTATAACAACTAGGCCTCGATAGTCATAAAGTCAGCTATCTGTTGCAAACGTCATCTTAGTCTTGAAGTCAACCATCTGTTGCATACATCATCTTAGTCTTGACGTCAACCATCTGTTGCATATATCATCTTAGTCTTGAAGTCAACCATCTGTTGCATACGTCATCTTAGTCTTGACGTCAACCATCTGTTGCATACATCATCTTAGTCTTGACGTCAACCATCTGTTGTGTACATCATCTTAGTCTTGAAGTCAACCATCTGTTGTGTACGTCATCTTAGTCTTGAAGTCAACCATCTGTTGCATACATCATCTTAGTCTTGACGTCAACCATCTGTTGCATACGTCATCTAAGTCTTGACGTCAACCATCTGTTGCATAAATCATCTTAGTCTTGACGTCAACCATCTGTTGCATGTCATCTTAGTCTTGAAGTAACCATCTGTTGCATACATCATCTTAGTCTTGACGTCAACCATCTGTTGCATACATCATCTTAGTCTTGACGTCAACCATCTGTTGCATACGTCATCTTAGTCTTGACGTCAACCATCTGTTGCATATGTCATCTTAGTCTTGAAGTCAACCATCTGTTGCATATGTCATCTTAGTCATGAAGTCAACCATCTGTTGCATACATCATCTTAGTCTTGAAGTCAACCATCTGTTGCATACATCATCTTAGTCTTGAAGTCAGCTATCTGTTGCATACGTCATCTTAGTCTTGACGTCAACCATCTGTTGCATACGTCATCTTAGTCTTGAAGTCAGCCATCTGTTGCATATATCATCTTAGTCATGAAATCAACTATCTGTTGCATATGTCATCTTAGTCTTGACGTCAACCATCTGTTGCATATGTCATCTTAGTTTTGACGTCAGCTATCTGTTGCACACGTCATCTTAGTTTTACACTTTGTACATTTCTTGTCTTCTACTACCTCTTCCGTTTCATAGTACCAAATATATTCCAGGTTCTCTTTTTGTAGTGTTCATCTCCCATAGCAAGGAAAGCTTCTTCTGAGGAGATTCCTTGAGGCAGTGTGACGCTTTTCTGTGGTTGTTGTAAAAGTTCTAACTGTCGTGGGAACGGCATGTGAGAGATTTTCCTCTTTACATCTATAGCAAATAAAGATAGAAGAACGTATTAGAACAGTGGCAATGATGAAAGTATACATATAGGGAAAGGTTTGCCTTTCTCCTCCTAAAATAGACATTAGTTCCTTTTATCTAAACTGTTGCCATGGCATTATTCATTGTTGTCAATTGAAAACCAAGTAGCCATTTGCTCTTAGTATTTTATTGGCGATTAGAAATTCTTCAAATCTGCTTATGTACAGGTTACGCCAGTGTTTGTGGTAATATTTGTACATTCAATTGGTAATACCCTTTTTAATGTCTTTGGTTATGTCTAACAGTTTGGCTGTTACAAATAGTATGTCACCATGACAACACAGGCAATATACCACACTTACTCTTTGGCTTCTTAACAGTTTGTTGTTGTTGTTGTTGTTCTTTCAACGCCTTCTCTGCAGCTTCTTTCTTGACATGACCAGGTATAACAAAGTCTGATAAAAAAGAAATACACAAGTTTATATACTTTACCTGTGTTTTTTTCTAAGGTTTGGGAACCACACTTAATGAAAGGGGGAAATTCGATAAAAAGTGGCATTTACTTCTTATACATTGCATCAAGATTTCATATTGAAACACCACTGGAATGAAAGGGGTAGATTTTACCTAATGACTTCTTTGAAAATAAGAAGTCATTAGGTAAAATAAAACTGTTCTTATTGAATGATCAAATGTAATACTTATCTCTGTACTTCAACAATGCAGTGCCAAGTTTTATTAATACAATACAGTTCAGTTGTTGGCTTATAAATGTTTGTCACAAGTTACATTATTTTGTTAATTCATGTCTGTCACTTGTTGTAATAGTCACAACATTTCTGATACTGTATTTCTTTATCAAGTACTAAATGACACTATTTGTAAATTGCCTGGAAATAAAGATCAACCCAGCCAGAATAATAATAATAATAATCTTTATTTATACTGGATAGTTCTTTAAGTGTATAAACACTTGTCTCCCAAGAGGTCCAGTGAGGGCCATCCCTCATGGGTTCAGTGTTAATGCAGGAGGAAACCGGAGTACCCGAGAAGAAAACCTGTGTTTTTGGGTAGAGTCAAACTGAACGACTCTCTTCTTACTTACAGCGTGGTAAATTTAATCAAACCCTATCATAAGGAACAACTATCATCACCATGTGTACATTTTCATTTCTTACCATTTTTGCGATCTTCTCTGACCAGTTTCCGTTCATCGTTGAATGCTTTGATCCATTTTTCTTTTTCATCTTTACTCTTGACTGCGATGATATGCCACTTATCACCAATTTTGTTGTGTAGCTGGAATGCATTTTTCACATTGATACCCCATGTGTTGTCTACAATACAATAAAGACCAAAATTCAAGTCAACCAAAAGCGTTGTTTTCTGGCTCTAGAATCATAGTTTATAGTAGTTTTAAACTTCTCAGTAGTTTACCTGCCATGCACTGACTTCACAGTTTTTATAGACATTGTTACTTTACTGCATAGGTGTGTAACATATAACTAGTTTGTCTAGTACGCTAGCCAGTCTTGGTCTTGTCAACAATTTGTTTCTAATTCAACACCAGGAGTGAAAGATTACGGTATACTGTAATAAATAGACAAACTGGCTTGAGACACACCAACTGGGATTCTTGGTTCAATTTAGTTATAGTACATACCTTTGCCATCTTCCATATCTTCAAGTAAAATCTGGTCAATGTAAACTCTTCCAGCATAAGTAAATCTATTCCTATTTAAGATATCCTACAATATAAATACACAAATCATTTCTGTAAGATATGCAGTCGTTGTGTGAAAGGACAGTTTTCTGATAAGATCCATGCAGGGGTGAACAAATCCACTGGTCCTGGGTCCGGGACTATTGATTTTTTTGGGTGGACTACACAAATTTCACCTTGTCTGGTCCGTTGGACCAGTACCTTACTGTTAATAACTATGTTAAAAAGTCGTCTGAATATACAGATTCATAGGTAAGATTTAATGTTTCACATTAGCGGGACCTTGGACCACTAATTCTTTCAGCAGGACCACTGGATTTTTTAAGGCACTGGTGCCGGGACCACCAGTTCACAAAATGATTTGTTCATCCCTGCCATGTATGCCATTAACTTGTGAAAATTAATCTTTTGGAACTACATGTAGTTGAAGATTACAAAATTTTATTGTGGTGAAATATCTACGTTAACCGTTTATAGGAAACATTTGCTATTATTTGCCATGCGTCTAAAGATGAAAAAAATTACAAAAATCAAAATTTGTTGATGAAAAGTGTGAAGAAGTGTAACTGTAACACAAAGCTGACAAGGAAATGACAAAATGAATGAAAGTAGTTTGAGAAAATCCAATTTTTATAGAAACTTACCCTCTTACATAAAACCAGTTGGTGGTCAAAGAGAAAGACTTGTCTAACTTTAGCACGTCCAAGTCCTTTAGAGATCTTTGTAACTTCACCACTTTGTATAAGTATTGAACTGTGTTCTAGGAGATCATCACCCTAAACACAGAATTAATGGGATAAGATTAACATAGGTATAGTAAGGGATGTACAATATGCTGAAGAATCCCTTAGCAATTTGCTAGCTCATGTTAACATGGAGCTCAGTCTAAGCTTTACTGTTACAGGCATTAACCCTGTCAGTTGCTATCAAATACATGTACCAGTACATACTAAAAATCATCACCTGGACAGAAAGTTGATAAGAACTTTTATAATTCACATAGGTTTCCTATAGCAATTCTAAAGCTGTGCTGAATGCAAGATGTTCATGATTACATGTACATGTACTAATTATGATTGAAATATCAAGTATCAGTTGAATACCATCAATGTCTTGTAGTCAACATGAACATTTGAGAAAGTTACTTCTTTTGGGCCTCCTTTCGTATTGTTCTCCATCACTGGCACAATAGTTATTTCTAATAAAAACCAACTCACAAAACACAACTAACCCTAACCTAAAAGATATTTTGTTGGTTCGTTGTGTTTTCTTGACTCAATCTTTCATCAAAGCAAGTACACATTCCATTTGTTTTATCCATTTTCATTGGCTGGCAATCACTCCAGAGAGTTTCATTCACCAATAGCAATGGTCAATACTCACCTCCCATCCTTCTATTGACAGCTGCCATTTTGCAATGGTATGTACACTTTCAAGTCTCCGTTTCTGTTCATTTATCAAGGATGCCACATTTTTCATTTCTTCAAGGGCTGCTTTGAGAGGTGCATAGTCTTTGTGTTCTGGTTTTGTATATTTCAGTAATTCAGCCAGTTGTAGGGGATATTTGCATATCTTTTGTACCGGTGTAAGTAAGAAACCGTCCAATGAGATTTCAATCATTTCTTGCAGTAATCTACAAGCCTGTGTAAATGAGAAATCAACACAAATTAATATGATATGATATTGCATCGGAGTAGTAATCAGTACAATACACAGGGAGTTAGGGTATCTTAAAGTTTAAAGTTTATTTATCTTCTAAAGCACCTTTTCTCTTTATTAATATTCAAAAGTGCTGTACATAAAATAGATTTAAAAGCATGGTAAAACAATATAGTAAAGCTAAAAACAACAACAGGACATATTACAGCATGGTTCATGTTCGTGTTTGCTGGCTCTGTTTGGTACAACCACACAGAAACCATTCAGTGGCTCTGTTTGATACAACCACACAGAAACCATTCAGTGGCTCTGTTTGATACAACCACACAGAAACCATTATGAAACTGAACATGCTACACTTTCAGATAGCTAGATTGAATGAACAGTTTCATGCTGCATTTTGTTGAAATGAAATGAACTACAGTGCCACCATGTGGACATCAAATAGTCATACCTGTTTTTGTTTTCATAAAGTTCCTATGGCAATGTTAATAATACTATATGAATACAACTATGCAATTAATGACTGCTACATTACATACATGTGCTTCTAATTCTTACCTACCTCAAAGAAATGTCTATATTTCCTGTTTTCATAAAGTTCTTTGAGTACAAGCATTGCAGAAGGGTGATTATTGCAATATGTTGAGTAGATACAGAATTCTTGTCTCTGTAAAAAATAAGATAAGGTTTTTAGATTGTAGTCATCTAAGATAACAAAGAAATATACAACACATGCAGTAGTTAAACCGACATATACTTTATCTGTAGTAATAGTCTAGTTCAAGACAGGGACAGTATTACGTATTAAAAACTTCATCTCTATCCCAGTCTAGTCAATGCCCTGATGAAAGGTGTTAATTGTGGTTCTATCCCATAGTGGGCGAAGCGGGAACAGCACATGTCAGTAGTAATCCATCACAAATTGACAGGCTGTCATCATTCTCATGTTTCTAGGACTGATATGATATGTAAACGTCAAACCAGAACTCCACCTCCAGTCTGTTTAAAATAGGAAACAGTGTCCAACTTCCCTAAAGACAATACATTACTTACGTTGTCCAGGAAACAGTGTCCAATTTCACTAAGATGAGGAATACCATGGTTGATACAAGACTGGAGTTTCTTGACAAATTTATTTTGAAATAAATAAATCTCTTCTATGTTGCCAAAAATCTTAGCTGTGATTTCAGGAGAGAACATCTCGGGTCGTTTATGGCACTGTCTAACATAGCCCTGTAAGACAAAGTAACATAGAAATCATATCATGCATACTACAATAGATTTGTTGTGGTTCCATGATATACTTAATTCATGGTAACCTATATATAATGTATTCGGGGGGGGGGGGGGGGGGGGGGGGGGCTTGTGTATTCACCTAGGGGGCTGGGTATTCACCTAGGGACTGTGTATTCACCTAGGAGGCTGGGTATTCACCTAGGGGCTGTGTATTCACCTAGGGGCTGTGTATTCACCAAAAGGGGCTGTGTTTTCACCAAAAGGGGCTGTGTTTTCACCTAGGGGGCTGTGTCTTCACCAAAATCCCTTTCAAAAATCAAAAACATTTTGCAGATCTTTGCAATAAGATTTACAAGTGCATTTACGAAAATCGGGAATGCATTGATAGATGACTACATGCAAAATACACATTAATAAAACAAGGTATTATTCCCCAACTGTTTGTGCCCATCGTTCATCTTGATTTCCATTTGATCAAAAAAAGCAAAGTGCAAAGTTTGGTTGGATCAATTCCTGGAAGTTACATTAGGATTAGTGTGATGTGGCCACGATTGCGTTTCCTGATTTTTAGTTATAAAAGATGTTACAGTAGATGTAAAAACACCATACGGTCACTTGACTTTCAATTTGGTTTTAATATGTCCCTCCATCGTTTTGGTAAGAAAACCTGACTCTTGATGTTGAACACAAATGAAAAATAAAAACAAGAAATTAGCCCACAAATTCAATCTACTAAAATTGGGACAAGTTGAAATTGGGACGAGTTAATCCATCACCAACTAATCAAATCTTAAAAAGTTAATATTGTTGTAAAAATAACTTACCTCACATACATCCCTTAGATGTTTGACATAGACTTTCTCTGTGCTAATAATTTCATTGATGACATTAGAACGGACTTGATCTTTGCTAAGAAAACTAATACTAAGTTTTTTCATCTTCTGTGATGTCAATGACAGAGTGCCATCTTTAATTTTGGCTACACATTCTTCAACAGTGTCACTCTGGTTAACACGAAGCTGTTGACAAACACAGTAATGATTATTACAATCAATTTATTATATACATGTATTTGGGAAACATTTTTTTGGCACTCACAGCCATAATTTTTTTTGGAAGTCTTTCTTTACTCTGTCAGATTCTGTCAGTGTTCTGTTGGAGTTGTGGCGAATGTGCATATAAAGGGAAGAGAGACCATGTCAGTTTATATAAGGTAGTATGCACATTTCCATCTTCATTTCTGTCTGTCTGTCTGTCTGTCTGTCTGTCTGTCTGTCTATGTATGTATGTATGTATGTATGTATGTATGTATGTATGTATGTATGTATGCATGCATGCATGCATGCATGTATGCATGTATGTATGTATGTATGTATGTATGTATGTATGTATGTATGTATGTATGTATGTATGTATGTATGTATGCATGCATGTATGTATGTATGTATGTGTGTCTGTCTTTCTGTCTGTATATATGTATGTATACATGCATGTACACATTTATACATGCACCCCCCCCTTCCCCTGAATGATCAATCCCCTCTACCCACTATATGAGTACATACAATTGTCACAGCACATCTTTACATTGCCCCTCCCTTTAATGGAGAAACTTACCCTAACAAATGACGCTGGAAACCATCCTTCCCTATCCTGTATCCGTCCCCACCACCAATCTTTATCCATCATATCCGTCACTTCAATCACATCACCAGCCTTGAATGCCACCTCGTCTTCATCCATGGTCACATGATCCCACAGAGCTTCAGCATATGTCAGGGTATCATCATAGTCTTCCTCCCTGTTGTAATGCTATAGACAAATAGACATTTCTTTATCACTAACTGGTCATACTACACCAGATTCACAATATACAAAACTTACATTTACAGTGCCTTTGATTTCAGTAAATAGTCAAATTTTCATTATAAATTTAAGTCATGAACACAGTTGAGAGAGAGAGAGAGAGCGAGAGAGAGTGAGAGAGCGAGCGAGAGAGAGAGAGAGCGAGAGAGAGCGAGCGAGAGAGAGAGTGAGAGAGCGAGCGAGAGAGAGTGAGAAAGAGCGAGAGAGAGAGATAGTGAGAGAGCGAGAGAGAGCGAGAGCGAGAGAGAAAGAGAGAGAGAGAGAGAGAGAGAGAGAGAGAGAGAGAGAGAGAGAGAGAGAGAGAGAGAGAGAGAGAGAGAGAGAGAGAGAGAGAGAGAGAGAGAGAGAGAGAGAGAGAGAGAGAGAGAGAGAGAGAGAGAGAGAGAGAGAGAGAGAGAGCGACAGAGAGAGGGGGGGGGGGAAATGTGCATAATAAAGATGTGCGAATCTTAAATTATGAATAATCTCGAGAAAAATCACCCTGCTCCCAAAACTAACACCAGTTACAGAAAATCCATCTTGGGTTTAGTCAGTGCATAATTATCTAGAGTTATCTAGTAAAAGATACTGTAGATGTTGATGATGGAATTGATGAAGATGCTGATGATGACCAGATATCTGGAGGTGCATCTGTCTGTCAGTGGTGGTGCTGAAATGGAGAGTCTTCACATGTCTACAGCAAGGAAGCTCAATTTGAGCATTGGTATAGCATTGATACAACCATGCTGTAGCCATGCGTAGATCTCAATGCTTAGTGTGTAGAAACACTCTACTACAGTCACACGCTGTATGTTTATTGGTGAGAGTATTAGTTGTGCAACATACACGATGTTGGTGATGGTGGTGGTGGTGGTGTCTTCATTACTGGATGATGTCTAAACCAATGAGTTAGCCAAGTCTAGATCATACACACATATATATTATAGTGTTTGACACTGAATAGGATGGTAAACTGATGAGTTAGCCAAGTCTTGCTAGTTACACACACACACACACACACACACACACACACACACACACACACACACACACACACACACACACACACAAACACATGTATACATGCACACACATACACAAGCATACACACATGCACATGCACACACACACACACACACACACACACACACACACACACACACACACACACACACACACACACACACACACACACACACACACACACACACACTTATTGGCATTGAATAAAAGATGGTATACCAGCAAAAAATATATCCATTCCTACAGTTATGAGAATCTGATTGTGTCTTGGTCATCATGTCATTTCTGACTAAATGGACATTATGTCATATCTCACTAAATGGACATTATGTCATATCTCACTAAATGATGGACATTATGTCATATCTCACTAAATGATGGACATTATGTCATATCTCACTAAATGATGGACGTTATGTCATATCTCACTAAATGATGGACGTTATGTCATATCTCACTAAATGATGGACGTTATGTCATATCTCACTAAATGATGGACATTATGTCATATCTCACTAAATGATGGACATTATGTCATATCTCACTAAATGATGGACATGTATTACTCAATTGTTATCTCATCAACTGGAGTTGCATGGTTAGAGGTTAAATTCAACAGTTAATTTGTCAGCAGGGTGTTAAAGAAATTTTGACTGTTTTAGTTAACATATTAGTAAAGTCATGGTATTACAAGCAACAGTTATCCAGCTCTAACCATAGAGGGCGCTCTCCAGTGTGCCCTCTAACTTAGCCAATTTGATGCACTGACTGACAGCAGTTTCTTGTGACCCACCTAAATTTGGTGTTCTCCTATCTCTTGCTGGAAGGTGGCCCACATGAAAGCCAAGTTTTATCATTTTGACACACAACAAACATGTTTTAATATTATAGGACACATTGGTGCTCTAAGCATCAGAGCACATTGGGGCTCTAATCATTAGGGCACATTGGCACTCTAAGCATCAGGGCACACTAGTGCTCTAAGCATTAAACTAACTGTTACACACCTTTCAAAGAATGGAATGGTCCATTGATAGACATAGCAGGAGAAAGTTAATATGTCAATACAGACACTACATGTACTGTTAGTATTTCCAATTTCCATAATTTGTCTTAGCTCCATGGCCCCAGTACGTAGCAACCCTCACCCTTATTTCCATAGCCCCCCCCCCCCCAGTACGTAGCAACCCTCACCCTAATTTCCATAGCTCCTACCCCTAGTATGCAGCAACCCTCAGCCTTAGTTCCATAGCCCCACCCCTCCATGGAAGTATTGACCATCAGACTTAGTCCCAAACCCCCCTCTTAGTAAGTAGGGACCATCAGCCTTAGTTCCATAGCCCCCTCCTAGTAAGTCTGACCCTTAGCATTATTTCCATAGCCCCATGGAAGTAGTCCTTAACAACTGAGTTACAACTTACTGATTGATATCATGACATAGCAAGGGTAAACTGTGTTTTGTTTTTTGTCAACCATGGTGTCTGAAGTATGAGTGCAAGGGTAAACTGTGTTTTGTTTTAGTCAACCATGGTGTGTGAAGTATGAGTCCTATCTTATTTCATCCTGACATATTTGTACTTACTCTTGCATATGTTGCATATCTTGATTGTACATCACTTGAACCATAGGCAGGACTAGTGATGTCTTCACCGCTACTTGAATCTTCATCTGTTAGATGAGAACCTGTATGGTAGACAAAATATTCAGTCATATAACCTGTATGGTAGACAAAATATTCAGTCATATAACCTGTATGGTAGACAAAATATTCAGTGATATAACCTGTATGGTAGACAAAATATTCAGTCATATAACCTGTATGGTAGACAAAATATTCAGTCATATAACCTGTATGGTAGACAAAATATTCAGTCATATAACCTGTATGGTAGACAAAATATTCAGTCATATAACCTGTATGGTAGACAAAATATTCAGTCATATAACCTGTATGGTAGACAAAATATTCAGTCATATAACCTGTATGGTAGACAAAATATTCAGTGATATAACCTGTATGATAGACAAAATATTCAGTCATATAACCTGTATGATAGACAAAATATTCAGTCATATAACCTGTATGATAGACAAAATATTCAGTCATATAACCTGTATGATAGACAAAATATTCAGTGATATTCCAGCACATTCACACACTTATTGTGCTTGTGTAGGTACTGAGAGAATTGTGGTATTGTACATTTGTATATTTCAAAGAGTTGTGGTATTGTTTATTTCAGAGAGTTGTCACAGTGGTATTGTTTATTTCAAAGAATTGTGGTACTGTTTATTTCAGAGAGTTGTGGTATTGTTTATTTCAGAGAGTTGTGGTTTTGTATATTTCAGAGAGCTGTGGTATTGTATATTTCAGAGAGTTGTGGTATTGTATATTTCAGAGAGTTGTGGTATTGTATATTTCAGAGAGTTGTGGTATTGTATATTTCAGAGAGATGTGGTATTGTATATTTCAGAGAGTTGTGGTATTGTATATTTCAGAGAGATGTGGTATTGTATATTTCAGAGAGTTGTGGTATTGTATATTTCAGAGAGATGTGGTATTGTATATTTAACAATTTGTTAAGGTTATTCATGTCAGCTGTCTTGTTTTTTATTGACATTTTGTTTACCAAAATACAAGAGTTGATGATAACACAACATCTACAGAATCACTACGTCTCATCAGGAGACAGACCACACCTGATATATAGAGAGAGTCAAAAGGATGAAGTAAAGTGTTCTTACCTGTACTAAGTATACGGCTACTCATAAGGTCATCCAGGTCTGTCGGTGTACTAACTGATCTATGCATATATTCTTGACTAGTTGCAATGACTGCTGCAGCCTGCTGGCCTACCACAGATTGGATATCATTCTGACTTTGTCCAGACTACAAAAAATATCACACATACACAGACATCATAATTACACAAACATATCTATATTTTTATGTCACAATAAGCTATAATGGCACTAATATATAAATTACAATAATTGGGTGCAATGGTATTATACTATATCAATATAGATTTAGTAATAGCCCGGTTTGATGGCAATCATATTTACCTTATTTACATGCACATGTGCACATGCACGCACACGCACGCACACACACACACACACACACACACACACACACACACACACACACACACACACACTCTCACACACACACAAACATACATACATACATACATACATGCATGCATGCATACATACATACATACATACACACACACATACATACATACATACATACATACATACATACACACAAAGACACAGACAGACATAAACACAGAGATACACACAGACATACATGCAGACAGAGACAGACAGACAGACAGACAGACAGACAGACAGACAGACAGACAGACACATACAGACACACACACATACACACACAGACAGACTTGATCATTACTACTAAACTTTGGTTCATTTGTACTAAAAATCACCTCAAGTCACACTTATTGGCTGCTGTAGCTTTAACAACATCATTTCCATAAGACTTGTACATACATACATTTATGCGTGTATAGTAATTATAAACAGTCAACTTACATAACGCCGTTGTTGCTGCTGCTGGACAAACTTGTCAATATCTTGCATATCAATATGACCTAGATCTGACATAGGTCGGGGTCTTCTTGACCTCCGCAATTTTGACCCAGCAGGAACTTTCTCACCTTTACTCTCTGATTGCACTGTAAGTATCAAAGACAAAAACCAAACACAGTTACAAATAAAACATGGGGAAATTACTATCTTAGCAGAGCCACATCCACATCATAAGAGAAATCATGCAGTTATACCAAGAACAGGGACACGAGGGCAGGTAACCATATCATCTTTACGTCATTACCACAGCATCACCTAGCAGCAAAGCCAGAAAACAGACAGTTGGACAAAAGCCTGTCCACCTGAGCAGATGAAACTTTACTAGTAAAGTAATTTGAACCCTTGGTTGTGTAACACAAGCTATATAATAACATACAAAGTGGATTTATGGTATCTGCAAAACAAAAAATTCATATCTTCCAATTTACAATTTCTAATGACAGGGTTTAGGATTACATAATGTATCTCTACCTATATCTGATTTGGTAGCAAAATCAAACTTCTATTATTCTGATTGGATTGAAAACAAAATATAAATGTGCTGCAAGTATTATGAGAATATAGCTGGAGGCAAATTAGAGTATCTTGTTGCTTGACAACTATTATGTCATCTATGTCAGTCTTCAAGATAAAAAATTAATCATTTGTGGAAGTTCTGAAAATGTAAGAAATACAAAGGAACAGTGAAAATGCCCAGATACTATTTCTATTCTGACTATCATCACATGTATTGGCGGGGTTGGACTAGATTAGTTGACAGACAACTATTGGCAGGGTTGGACTAGATTAGTTGGCAGACAACTATTGGCAGGGTTGGACTATAGATTAGTTGACAGACAACTATTGGTGGGGTTGGACTATAGATTAGTTGACAGACAACTATTGGCAGGGTTGGACTATAGATTAGTTGACAGACAACTATTGGCAGGGTTGGACTATAGATTTGTTGGCAGATAACTATTGGCAGGGTTGGACTATAGATTAGTTGACAGACAACTATTGGAGGGGTTGGACTATAGATTAGTTGACAGACAACTATTGGCAGGATTGGACTATAGATTTGTTGACAGACAACTATTGGCAGGGTTGGATTAGATTAGTTGACAGGCAACTATTGGCAGGGTTGGACTATAGATTAGTTGACAGGCAACTATTGGCAGGGTTGGACTATAGATTAGTTGACAGGCAACTATTGGCAGGATTGGACTATAGATTTGTTGACACACAACTATTGGCAGGGTTGGATTAGATTAGTTGACAGGCAACTATTGGCAGGGTTGGACTATAGATTAGTTGACAGACAACTATTGGCAGGGTTGGACTATAGATTAGTTGACAGGCAAATATTGGCAGGATTGGACTATAGATTTGTTGACAGACAACTATTGGCAGGGTTGGATTAGATTAGTTGACAGGCAACTATTGGCAGGGTTGGACTATAGATTAGTTGACAGGCAACTATTGGCAGGGTTGGATTAGATTAGTTGACAGGCAACTATTGGCAGGGTTGGACTATAGATTAGTTGACAGGCAACTATTGGCAGGATTGGACTATAGATTTGTTGACAGACAACTATTGGCAGGGTTGGATTAGATTAGTTGACAGGCAACTATTGGCAGGGTTGGACTATAGATTAGTTGACAGGCAACTATTGGCAGGGTTGGACTATAGATTAGTTGGCAAACAACTATTGGCAGGGTTGGACTATAGATTAGTTGACAGGCAACTATTGGCAGGGTTGGACTATAGATTAGTTGACAGGCAACTATTGGCAGGATTGGACTATAGATTTGTTGACAGACAACTATTGGCAGGGTTGGATTAGATTAGTTGACAGGCAACTATTGGCAGGGTTGGACTATAGATTAGTTGACAGGCAACTATTGGCAGGATTGGACTATAGATTTGTTGACAGACAACTATTGGCAGGGTTGGATTAGATTAGTTGACAGGCAACTATTGGCAGGGTTGGACTATAGATTAGTTGACAGGCAACTATTGGCAGGGTTGGACTATAGATTAGTTGGCAGACAACTATTGGCAGGGTTGGACTATAGATTAGTTGGCAGACAACTATCTTATAATCCCTTTCCTATTTATATATGTAATCATACTCTCTTTACTGACTTGTGTTATATTTTGTATCTGGGAATAAAGTCATATATGTATATTCTAGGCCTACAAGCTACAAACTGTATGATAGTGTATCCATCAAATAATTATCCCATTAGTTGACAGAGAACTTCTTTCTGGTACTTTTTTTTTGTATTTCTGTAATTGATAATGATTGCTATCCCAGGATGGGAGGTGGGGATTGGCAGGATAGTGGTGGTGGAGGCAACTCTAATAGGGGAGGGTCCACTAGAAACGAGGAGGATTTTTGTGTTTATAAGGTATGAGAAAGGGTACTACTTGACTTCTCTGGTTGGAAGATGTTAGAAAAATCACCAATTATTGTTGGGAACTGGTCTGGTAAGAGCTTGCTTCAATTTTAGCACACAATACACTAATGTATTTCTATAATTTTCAAAATTATGCTTACAATTCTTAAAAGTATAATTTCATTTCTTAAAACCAATTATTTTGATCAGGTTGTAGCAATATCATAAAACAAACTGCCGTCTGCATGTATTATAGACATATTTATTGTATGCGATTCGGTTGGTATGAGATAGGGTCTCCTCTTTTGCTGGTATAACAACTGTTTGGATTCAGAGGTCTTAGCAGAATCCCCTCATATCATTTTACATACAAAATTGAATGAAACCAATAAACTCTTTTTGACATACAAGCTTTTTTTTTATCAAACATAGTGAAGTCATGAGGTATTCCTGAGTATTAATGTACATGAATATCAAAAAGACAGACACAAACACAGACAGACACAACACCAATATGCCAAATTTAGTGAACGACAAATTCTTTCCTTCAAGTGTTCAATTCACTATTTGTTTTACATTGTCATGGTTACTATGTCATGTCATTTCTGTGTAAAACTTCCGTCTACCATTGTTTTTTTAGACATGCAGAGTAAAGAAGGCAAACTCTGTCACAAAATAATTAGTTCAGGAAGACTGTAACGTTAGAATACTTTCTGGTATTGATAATTAAAACGGAAATGTCTTCAACACACTACACAGGTTTCACTGTCAAAAAAGATTAATGAGTAATTGCAATATTACACAAATCATGAGTGCACAATTTCTTCTTTTCTCTCCAGAGATCTAAAACCATAGAAATGATGCAATGTATTTAATTCTAATGACTTTTATTTGCAAGGAATCTCTAGTAAAATAGATGTATGTATGCACATGTTTTTCATCTTTGCTTGTGTGTGTGTGTGTGTGTGTGTGTGTGTGTGTGTGTGTGTGTGTGTGTGTGTGTGTGTGTGTGTGTGTGTGTGTGTGTGTGTGTGTGTGTGTGTGTGTGTGTGTGTTTGGGGGGGGGGGATTAATCTAAAACGAAGAAATTACATTTCTTGTGCATCAGTTTTAAAGTGACCCGGCCCATAATCAAAGCTAACAATTTCTCTTTAAAAACTAATATCAAAAAGCCTAACAAAACTGCATCACCAAATAGTTTCTCTTCAAAATCTATCATCAAATTGACTAACAAAATTATATAAACAAAGTTACAATTTCTCTTCAAAAACTATTACTGGTGAAACATGTAGAATACTTGGGGTGAATTTCACTACATCTCCTCATGCGTGTAAAATCTTACTCTTCCAAAAAAAACAGAAGAAAAAAGGTAGATTTACCAAATAAACACTTTCTATGACTTGATGATTAGGTGATCAAACTTTAGTAACATTAATATTCATTTTTATTATACTATACAAAACAGTAAATACTTTATCAAATTTGATAAACATTGGCACAGACATGTGAACTGTGTCTCTAGATACAAAACTTACAATTAGCTATTTGATTCTTGGGTTATTGTAGAAAGACAAAGTTGGCTAGTTGACCTTGACATGTTGGTCAAGGTCAAGTCTCACTAGAAAGGTTACTATTGATAATGTAAAGTAGGCACTTGAATGGTATCTCTATGTATTCATCTTTTGGATGTAAGAGGTAAAATGTGTACTTTAGGATACATATGGCACCATTTTGTGATAAAGGACAAAGTTACACATTTATGTTATGTGCATATTATGCAGTCTATAGTGTTTGACATTTGCACCTGGTTTGATTGAAATTGAGTCGTGGCTGTGTCAGAGATATGACTTAACATGGACATGACACACATATGGATATGACTTGGGGGGGGGGGGGGGGTCATTCCTGGGGTGTGTCCACTGTGAGCTACTAATGTAAAACTACTAGCATGGGTAAAAATAACAGTTCTCTTCATTGACAGTGCATCATCAGTTTCTGATATTATTAAAAGTCAATTTATTGTCAAGGGTTTGTCAAGACTCTATTAAAGATGAACACTTACCATTTTGTAGAGACACTGTAGGTATTTCGGTTGTAGGTGTAGATGAACCACTACCAATGTTGTCCTCTCCACCATAGTCTCTAATGACTGCAAGAGATCCTGGTCTGTAGCGTGGAGTCACTGGTGACCTAGGTACCTCATCACTAACTGACTTATAATCTCCATAATGGTCAGACTTTGGCCTGGGTTGACTGTTTTTCTTTTCCCTGTATACAACTTCTCCTATTAGGTAAAAAATAAAAATAAAAACTGTCACATTTTGGCACAGCTATACATTAACTGATTTGTATTTTAGGGAAATGTTTGTCTTCTCTGTGTTCAAATTTACCTAGAACAGGAAAATTATTGTAGTTATGAAACAACAAACACCACAAACAAGTTGTAATAGTACTAAGCAGCTCTTGTATCACAACCAAGGGTTCTAATTCCATATAAGTAAAGTTTTGCCAATTCAGGTTGCGGTAAACTCAGCAAATGGAGCCTGTTAACCTAAACAGGTGAAATGTTACTCGTGAATTAGACCCCTTGGTCATGATACTAGAAATATTTACTGGTAGATTTTGTCATCAACCTGGTGAACATATGTACGGATACCACAAAAATGACTATGCTGGCAAAACTTAGCGAGTCAGACACATTATTCAAAACCCTCATTATTCAAAACAGAAAATTGCCTAGCTTCTGATGATTGCCATGGTTACACAACAGTTTGGAACGAAAATCAGTACAACAAACCAAGAAAGAAATGAAAACACACTGTTAGGTAGTTTTGTAATCAAAATTGTTGAATTATTACAAAGTTACATCAATATACACTTTCTTAAAGTAGGTTTCATAAACGATGAGCAATTGATGAAACATTCCAACTCTGAAATTGTGCTCATTTTTGTCTCTGTCAATTTAGGAAAAGGATCATGTTCAACAAATTGTGGATGAAAAATTTGACACATTTTGGCATACAGAAAGACTCTGTCGCATCGTACGACAATATACAAACACAAACTGTCATGGATCCATTGATAATTACACCAAAAAAAGAGTTACAAAACAGTTTTGGTGATTTACCAGATACCCACATCCTTCTGACTCTGCTTGATCTCTTACAAGTAGATGAGTTTATCTGTGTACACAAGGACAGCTATCACCAGGACTTTGATGCATAAGTGAATAGTATAGTGTATTATCAAATGTGCAGCATGATGGGAATTATACTTATAGTCACAAAGCCTGATTTCATACATGTCACTCAATATTTCTACATCAATTTTCCATATCAATTAATATCAGTTACGTCATATGAAATTTGATGAGCATGTTCTGAATCAATTGAGTGATCAGTTAGAGAATAGTAATTTGATCTACAGAGATGGTATAACATAGCCAGTAAAACATTATATACTTCTGATTGCTTTTATTGAAGTGGATTCAAATATCAGACATGAAATACTTTCCAAGTAGATTGTTGAAGTATACTGTTAGATTTGCTTTAAAGTGTACATGCAAAGGGTGATACTTTTTTTCGTCAATATGTTTATTTTGCCATAAAAATAAAGGACATTGGGTTTTGTGACAGTATAGAATAGCTCTGACATGAGAAATTGCATGAAAAATGAGCCACTCTTGGCTCAGCCACAGAGCACCTCAGGAAGTACTTCTCATTTGCATATGCATAGGACAGATTTTGGAACATCGTGACATCACTTGAGGAACACAATCATCCTCGTAAGTTTATCTTTACATGCAAAGCCATTAGGGCCAAGCCAGAAGGTCAACTTCACAACCAGTTTTCGCCAGAACACGACATTGAATATTCATCAGATGCCTTAAGCGTAGAGCAATACACTCCAGCATTAACATCTGATCGTGTGATTTAGCCATATTCATTAGAACCGACTGATAGCAGTAACGATAGTTCCTCTGGCAGTGAGTGACTGAATGACACTGCTTTATAAGGGTAATGTAGTCATGGCTAGTATACATTATATATAATAGTATACCTGTGTTTAAATATCCACCATGCAAGTACCTCAGTTAATTGCTTGTTTTCTGACTATGCCTTGCTGTCTTGTACCGCAACATGGACCATCCAGTGTATTGTTTACGTCCTAGTGAAGCCATATTGTTTACATAAAGTGAAGGCTGTTATCAGCATCCTTTGTTGACATAACTATTCAATGGGTGGAAAACAGCTCCCACAGACAATCTAATCGAAAGGAAAATTGTCTTATAGTTCCATACCCATCGAACATACAGAGAGAATGAGAGAAAGAGTTCCCCATAATATTATCTCAAGTTGTGCAGTCTCAGATGTTGCATGTGTCGTAACAGTACATTCGATCTATGACCATTCAAAATCTTCGCGAAAGTAGACCCACAAATTCATTAGAGCAGAACGTTTTGTTGGATAACTATCCCTCTCGAAAACTATGTGTAAACACACTTTATTTCATTTTATACTGCCTTCATTACCATCCACACAGTGACATGAAGTGGTTTCATCTTTCAAAGCATGGCCTGTGTTCACTGAAGCCGGCCGTACTGTGGTGTATTGCATATTGTCTCCGACCATTTTTGTTTTGTTTGAGTTTTTGATGGATAGACATGTCTTATGTTGTGGATTTATTTGACCTGGGAGCGTGAAGTGTTGACTGTACTTTGCTGTGTCCATCCACTTTGGACACGTGCTTGGCATGACACAGTAATTGCTCAGGTAGACAAAACAATGGAAACAAAAATAGCAACATTATAATTAGCGTTGCCTTTTTTTACTTTGATATGATTGCGACAGTATGTACATGTGATGTATCACAATGAAAACGATCGACTCTCAGCAACATGGAAATCAAAGCATACAATCGGACTACGTATTGTTTCCAAAAAATTGCTATCGTACTGAAAATATTTTATGAAGCTAACTTGCTTTCTTCGTGAAAACATCATTTCAAATTATTTTATATGTTTTCCTTTTTTTCGCTTGGATCATGGCTACCGGTGGCGTGGAGAACCCCGGCCCCGGTAACATTTGCCTTCACCCATTACCTACTCAGTTATATCACTCGGAAATGTGTGTAGGGTGATTGTTTCACTGCAGGTGCTGCCGACAAAACACCAAGGTACCATTGTTGTCGGAACACTAAACTGGTACACCACAATATGTACAGTTACAGATAATACTATATGGCAAGCGTAATTAGTAATTTGTAAGTAAACATTACACAAAGGCTTAGAAGGCTTTTGTAACATGTGGGACCTCGATACCTTTCGTGAGCTGGCTGAGGTGCCACACAAGGGATTAAGGGCGCAAGTATTTTTGCAACTTTCTTGTCAATGCGCATAATATTTAGAGGTACTTGTGCTTTATGGCAAAATAAACATAATAATGAAACAAATTATCAACCTTTGCATGTACACCTTAATTATCAGCCCTGTATGTGGTGTCTCTTAATGTCCAGTGTCACAACTGTGAGTATCTATTGCTTGATTTGATTTCATTACATCAATAAAACAAGAATCTTTCATTTCCAGGCTGAAGTCAAAGCATTTTGTAATACAACAAATCAAATTTTGAAACGTAAAATGCACATTTCTGATGCGATCATTTTCATTTGAACAATTTCCCAACTAGACACCCAAGGTAATGGACCCACCAAATATCATGGCAATCGGTTCAGCGGTTTTTGACTTACTTGTGCTTTGTGCTGGTAACATTGTTTACAGATTGATTACATTGAGAGACAGCAGATACTGGGCTGATAATTAATGCAAATGTAAGCATACTTTTACACTTGCTATGGATGCTATAAATGATTGTGACAAGCAGTGAAAATGCTTTAGTTGACTGTTATCAGTTGTACTTTTACACTTGATATGGACGCTACATAAAAGATTGTGACAAACAGTGAAAATGCTTTAGTTGACTGTTATCAGTTGTACTTTTACACTTGATATGGATGCTATATAAAACATTATGTGACAAACAGTGAAAATGCTTTAGTTGACTGTTACTAGTTGTACTTTTACACTTGATATGGATGCTACATAAAACACTATGTGACAAACAGTGAAAATGCTTTAGTTGACTGTTACCAGTTGTACTTTTACACTTGATATGGATGCTACTGTGACAAGCAGTGAAAATGCTTTCATTGACTGTTATCAGTTGTAATTTTTCAGTATTTTCACAGCACAACAAAATCCACAAAAGCACTGATAAGAGATGACTGCCAAGCTTACCAAGTTCATTGTCATCTGTCACCAGAGGATCTGATATTGGTCTCCTTGTAATAGTCCTTGGTGGTGGTGTAGGTGGGGCACCCATTGCTGATGCATACTCCTCCCATCGATGGTCTGTAATGTCTGATTTCGGCCTACGTTGCAAAGGCCGTGGTCTACGACGCCTTACTACGGGAGCTTCTATTTCCCCTGGAATTGCATTAGTTTCCTAAGAAAAATAGAAAATATGAATAAGAATTAAATTACGACAGAAATTCCATGGTGAACAAGATAATGATATCATTAGGTTCTATATAATTATTGTTGTGAAAACAGCAGTCAGTTCAACCACAATGATTAGCCAATGTGGAGACATAGATTTGAGAATAATTGGGTTTGATATCATACAGTTTCTATAGCCTTGATCAATTGTATATCATCTAATATGGATAAACTATACAGTAGAGCTGTCAGTAGAAAAGTGAACACGTACAGCCAATTTTCATGACTTTTTCTAAAACTATTACACCTGGCTCCTTGTCATAAACTTTATGTACTTATTTATTTATTTATTTATTTACCATCCAACAGGCATTGTCCAATAACAGGAGGAAAGTTCAGTAATAATACAGGATGAAACCAAAGCACCCGGGGAAAACCCATGTTGTTCGGTAGAGTCAAACTGAACATCACTCTTCTTACCTACAGCGTGGTAAATTTATTCGAACCCTGACAGCAGTGGTAAGAAGCAAGTGATTTAATGGTACAGACATTTTCACTTACACTAGGACACATTGCACTATTAACAGACTCTTGCTGGAACATGATAGAAAAACACTATGGTATCAATTCTTGAGAGTAATGAGTTTGTTTTGTACTCTTGGGTTTAAGTTTCAAAACATTTATCAAAACTTAATTTGAAAAATGATTATATCATCAAAGTTGCCAGTAAACATTTTACAATCAGCAAACCACTTTGAGACAATCTTGAACTCAAAGATCTCAACATCAAAATTGCCAGTAAACACTTTACAATCAGCAAACCACTTTGAGACAATCTTAAACTCAAAAAGTTGCCAGTAAACATTTTACAACCAGCAAACCACTCTAAGGCAATCTTGAACTCAAAGATCTTAACATCAAAGTTGCCAGTAAACATTTTACAACCAGCAAACCACTCTAAGGCAATCTTGAACTCAAAGATCTTAACATCAAAATTGCCAGTAAACATTTTACAACCAGCAAACCACTTTAAGACAATCTTGAACTCAAAGATCTTAACATCAAAGTTGCCAGTAAACATTTTACAACCAGCAAACCACTTTAAGACAATCTTGAACTCAAAGATCTTAACATCAAAGTTGCCAGTAAACATTTTACAACCAGCAAACCACTTTGAGACAATCTTGAACTCAAAGATCTTAACATCAAAGTTGCCAGTAAATATTTTACAACCAGCAAACCACTTTGAGACAATCTTGAACTCAAAGATCTTAACATCAAAATTGCCAGTAAATATTTTACAACCAGCAAACCACTTTGAGACAATCTTGAACTCAAAGATCTTAACATCAAAGTTGCCAGTAAACACGTTACAACCAGCAAACCACTTTGAGACAATCTTGAACTCAAAGATCTTAACATCAAAATTGCCAGTAAATATTTTACAACCAGCAAACCACTTTGAGACAATCTTAAACTCAAAGATCTTAACATCAAAATTGTCAGTAAACACTTTACAACCAGCAAACCACTCTGAGGCAATTTTGAACTCAAAAAGTTGCCGGTAAACATTTTACAACCAGCACACACTCTGAGACAATCTTGAACTCAAAGATCTTAACATCAAAATTGCCTGTAAACACTTTACAACCAGCAAACCACTCTGAGGCAATTTTGAACTCAAAAAGTTGCCAGTAAACATTTTACAACCAGCAAACCACTCTGAGACAATCTATAAACTCAAAAATCTTAACATCCAAGTCGCCAGTAAACATTTTACAACTGACACAACAACAACTCTGAGATAATCGTACAACTTATTGATACCCCAATCACTGGAGAATAACTCCACACACCTATATTTAACACAAACAGCTATATTGTAAGTGATAACATAAATCTATGAACTTAAATACCAGTATAAGGTACATTAACGTTTTGATGCTGGCTTCTGTCAGATTTTGTTTGTGACATTTCCTCGCTACTTAAATTGATAGAAAGTGAGTATTTACAGTGGTTAACTGGAGTGCATCTGTCATCCATCATTCTTTCAAAAAAAACACAGAACACACCAGTCATTATGGTGGGTCTACTACAAGTCACTGACGTCCCATACTTTAAATGGCCATTAAACTTTCACCATCAGAGATTTCACATACAGGTGATAATATGAATGTAATGACCCATGTATAACCTGGTTTTATTCAGGCATCTCTATTACTCAAGTTGGTAAGATCACAGCATTCATAAGTACAATGTGCAGACAGTGTGCCATTGTACAAAACAAACAATATATAGAGATAAAAAACCAGAATTCAAATCTTAATAGAAAGAGATGTGACGAATGTGAATGAACACCAGGTATGTATATATCAACTCAACTATTAAGTCAAAAAAAGGATTTTTTCTGGTCAGGACATTTTGTCTAAAATGGTATGATGACAATTTTTTTTTAAATTCTAAACAAACCTGTCACTCAATTTACTATATGTATTTAGGGCAGTAACTGTTCTTTTTATTTGGTACTTTACAGAAAGTGTGTGTGCTTGTTCATGATGGCTCTGCAGTTGTCTTCTCTGAAGTAGGGAGGGTTATTTTTGTGTTTCCCCTCAGATTTGCAGACTGCATGGGCTGGACAAACACACAAAAAAAGACTGATGCGAGGGTATTTAAGGGATGTGTGGTGAATAGAAACAATTCTTTTTTTGGCCTTACTGACTTCAAGTTATTACACTTCAATGAAACTGTCTTTCACTTTTGTGTAAATTTTACCAACTTTCACTAGAAACTAGAGAAAATAATGCATTTTGAGATCTAGTAGATTATCAAGAGTAGAATGAAATCACTAAAACTAATTTCAAAATCCACAAAAAACTTGCAGGTCCATTTCAGATTGGGATTAAAATTCAGGTGGGGAAAAACAGATGTCTGTCAGAACTATAGAAAAGATGGTCCAGAACACAAAAGAGTAATTCTATATACTAGTAATCCTCATGTCTTTACAGAAAAGATAACAGTTAAAGCAAGAACCCAGGATTAAAACATGGGCCTTTATATATATATTCTGACCCATAAAAGCCACTGCAACACACAATTTGTATGAAAGAAAACAGCATATATTGAATTTTACACATATTGAATTTTACACTAAAATAACATTTTCAGTCTCAAATGTGTGAAGTCCCTTGAACTAAAAGTCACACTTTCAAGAAGCTTTTAAGATGAACTGTTGTCACTTTAAAAAACTGTTTTGTGATGAAACCTACAAATCTACACATAGTCATTTGACTCGTACCAAGAAGGTTACTTTGCCAGGCATTCATTTTTTATGGCTTAGATTTTAAACCCCCACCCCCATCCGTGACCCCCACCTTTTTGTCATCTATTTCAGACACTGGAATGATCAATAAAACCTTTGATAGATATGACAACAGCAAAAAATAAAACCCTAACCACAATAAGTGATCTAGTAAAGTTGAACAGTGTCCCAACATGACCTAAAAAGGTTATAAATGCTTACAAAATGCATCCTACATTGTTGGTGTGTTCATAGCATACAAGCCAGCTTATAATTTACCACATGGCTTATTCCATTGTTATAACTTTACACATGTCGGCCATTCCAACAGTTTAAAATTAGAACTCCAAAAACCACTAAATAGCCCCTCTAGGGAAAAACACATTAAAACCTCACATCAAAGAAAGTCTGAAATCTGTGCTTTCCATACAAAGAATAATAGCTGGCTGATCCACTTTCTATGAACAAACAATTTCTACTTTTTGTATTCATCCTGTTCTAATTTCCAAACCTGTTTTTTTTTCAAGTTCATTAACACTATAACCTTGGCACTGTATGCCTCAAAATTCACATAATATAATATGTAGGTAATTGTATTTGTGTAGTTGTACAGATAATATGGTACACCCTGAACAGTACTAAATCACAAGTGGGTAAATGTATTTGTGTAGTTCTACACATAATATGGTATACCCTGTACAGTACTAAATCACCTGCTAGTAAATGTATTTGTGTACCTGTACACATAATATCATACAATAAATCCGATCAAATTTATTTTTGGGTCCGCACCTTAAAATCAGAATCCCAATGTAATTATGATTTCAACCAGTTACTGTACTACTTATTTTATGGATGAAACTGACCAGCACAAAATCTAATTATTGACATTTTAATAATTTTCAGTGAATTGTATTTTGTGTGACTGAAAAAATATATATGCAGCCAGTGTAGCTTTTAATGACATCGCTGTTTTTAAATGAAACCGGTTTTTAAATGACACCACTGTTTTTAAATGACATCGCTGTTTTTAAATGATATTCTAATCTAAAGTATGACATTGCACTTTTCAGTCTTAACCCTTTCTCAATTATGATATGTCACACAATTTAACAAAAAAACAGTGCTCAAGGCTATGGTGTCATTGAACTGACATGGTTAAGAATACAAGCTGGGTACTTTTAATAAATGCTGATTTTTTAGTAAATCTTGGACTTGTCTCCTTGAACTAGATCACTGTGTTACTCTCAAGTCAAGTCCCAGCATCGACATTTCCTTGTGTCATGCATGCACTCACAGTTGGACTGGTAATAGTTTTCTCAATGAACCAAGCTACTAAGAGTAAGAATTATACGGCCATTTTTCTTATTATTTTCTCAGCTCTATATTTGTGCATGTATGTCACCACACAGTACGTATACAATGGACTATACATCTTCTTTAAAATGTTATGAATTATGTATGTGATGTATGCTTTAACAGTTTTCAAACGTCATTCACTGAATTTCGTTTTTTTTGAAATTTGAAAAAACGTCTTTCACCTCTTACATGGCAGTCTGTAAAGTGCTGTAAGTGTTGGCTAGTGTAATACAATATGGGTGCATAGGTGTACAGGGAGCACACAGTAGGGGGTACATGTTATGGACAATCCTTTCACTCCAAAGTTTGCTTCCTAACAATGTCGCTACTATGAGCAGAAGTAAGAAGTGGTCAAACGGTCTTTTAAGATAAGAACAGTGCAAAGCAAACTACGTTTGCAACCAAACATACATAGGCAAACCGAGCTTAGTGTTGTAAATCTACTCTCCATTCTGAGTGGGGTTGACAAGTACAAATGCGGATGGGTAGAGTTACATGTGCTCACTAGAATTACAAGCAAGTATAACACAACAGTGTCTGTGTTCGTGGGTAGGTGAGAGGACAATAGCTTAGTTGGCATTCCCACTGGAGTAACTTGTCCATACAACTATAGTAAGGAGAATTAAATTAACTTCCAACTTCACACCAATTTTGTACATGGGTATATAAATTTCACTTACGCAACCATACCATGAATTTTAACAGGTGTTATAAAGTTACCAAAGAGTGTTACCAAAGATTTTTGATGCCATTTGTGTGTGTGTGTGTGTGTGTGTGTGTGTGTGTGTGTGTGTGTGTGTGTGTGTGTGTCTGTGTGTGTGTCTGTGTGTGTGTCTGTGTGTGTATGTCTCTGTGTCCGTGCACGTGTTGGTGGTAGATTTTAAGTGTATCTCAGTTCCACTAACTCGTTATCAGTGTGCCCTCTAGGCTCTAATGATAGCCAAAGTTTGTTGTTGCGAGTCAAAATGAGAAAAACTGGCATTTCTTGTGAGTCTCCACATAGTAAAAGATAGGGGAACAAGAAATTTTGGTGTGTCACTAGAAGTAAGATTTCCTCCAAATTGTGATAGTTGTGTACCGGAAGAATTCTCTTCTTTTCGTCACTGGGGTTCATTTTTGATTGAAGAG
Organism: Glandiceps talaboti; assembly: GCF_964340395.1. Lineage (NCBI taxonomy): Eukaryota > Metazoa > Hemichordata > Enteropneusta > Spengelidae > Glandiceps > Glandiceps talaboti. The sequence goes on along the minus strand of NC_135559.1, from coordinate 1,478,062 downwards.
CAACTTCTCCAAGACTGATACCAAAAGTTTGGAAACCTTACGAAAAACACTGAACAGGCCGGTTCTCTACTTTCCTTTGCCACCCTGATAGAAAGAATTGAAGGTCTTGGCAAAAAGTGTTGAAGGAATTCCCTCTTTTCTGTCTGACACCTGGTTCTTAAAACTCAAACATAACAGTGAAGGAATTTATGACTGAATGACAAGCCTGCAAACTAGGTAAATGTAACTTGATACAATTGTTTGTCTACTTGCGGTTGACAAGGCAAACCACTCTTTTTCACTTGAGAGAACTTCAAGTCTGTCGGTGTACAGTTCACACGTCCACAAATAAATAATGACTACTAAACTGTTCTACTTTGTACTTGCCAAGCGCGGAAAGAAAATGTTCAAACCGGCTCTCTGTCATTTTTTTCGATAAATAATAATTTGAACAAAATTTATTCAAGTTCCTGGTTTTTTATTTTAATTATGGTTCCCTTTAAAAGTACAGTATGGTTCGAGTTTTATTACATTTGTCCATTCTACCTTTCAGCAGGAGTTAAACACTGTGATCAATCCACTAACTCAGTGTCTACACACTTCATACTGTCACCATAAATAAACAACTTTCAAGGCGAAACTCTTCAATGGGTTAAATGCCTTGCAGAAATTGTCTTTTTTGAGTTCTTTTCAAGTATTTTTTTTATCAGTGTACTACTCCCCACTGTGAGAGATGTCAGATAATGACCTAGACACATCATTACAGTGGTGAACAATGTTTATGTTACGGTAAGTCGGTAAAATTACTAAGATTCTCAATATCGGTACATGTAGAGTGTGGTTTCCTACCAATATTGTCATGAAATGTTACAGAAACTACACTGCATATGTTACTTTATATGTCATTCACATTTTCCCAATAATTTGACATCACGGCAGAAATCAAAGGCAGAGGAACAAATGTTGAAATGATTCACAAAATAATGACAAACAAGTATGATGATTGAGAAGAAAAATTATGTATCATGTCAATTTTTCAGATTACTGCATATTTTCATTCAAACTGTGCGTGTACTGTACATCAACAAAATGTCGCATTATTAGTTTTCTAGAAATTTCTGAGGATGAATGCCCCTGAAAAGCCATTGACGTTATTTCGGAGACGACTAAAGGTGAGGTGAATAACTCTTCATCTTTTATGTTACCTATAAATGGGTAAAGTCTTTCAAAAAAAGGCAAAGTTCAAAAAACACTGAAAATAATTTGGTGTTTATACAATTTTGTTGCAGGGTACATCAACCTCGAGAAATACTAGACATGTACATATATCAAAACAAGCACATGAGTGACTGAGAAATCTGTTAGATTTTTGTTTTGCAATGTTTTGGCTCAGTTCATTGGTAGAGACTGTTGATACAATTCTGATATTTTCAAGTTTTTTGAGTTCCTTTAGTTTTATCAAACTATGTTTCACAGGAGAAAAATGTGGTCAATAACATTTTCCTATGAATTCTACTACAAAATAGACTAAAAGTCAAATAACACAGCGGAAAATACTGTGACATACATAGTTTTCTGTTCAAAATGATTTTGGAGGTGAATTATTAACAAAGGTAAAGTTTAAAAAGTCCTCAATTCTAATCTAACAATAATGACATAGGCTTCAACATTAAATACTTTCAATTCTGATGTTCTTTCTTTGGAACCATGATCAAGTAGGTGATAGATCCAGACAGACAGAGACATGATTTCAAGTTTTTTGCTCCATTCAACTACAGGTTTAAAAAGGGTCAGACTCTCTGATGGAAAGACAAAAAACTCAGATATACGGCAGCACCATTTACTTACAACCACTATTTAGACACAGACTTGGCTTAATTTGACATTTCAGACATCATCTTATTTCACCCTTCACTGTTCTTACCTTGGTTGCATAGCATTAATAACATGGTGGAAATCTAGTCACTTCTAGACAACCATTACACTGTAGTTGTTGAGTGGAGCCTATATACCAAAGAACTCAGTAATAGTTAGACTTGGCTTATATACATGTACTTACAACCCTTAGTCACTCAACTACTTTGCTGTACTATTTTCTGGTCTATTTGTATCAAATAGTGAGATGCTATTCAGATTCAGTTTTAAAAAGAAACCTTGGCAAATTTTATTTGTTAAACTTTACAGTATTTTAATCACAGTTCTCTTAGAAGTAAACAGTAATTTTGATTACTCTAAGTTGATCTTCTTACCTTTGTAACGTCATCTTCTGTAATAGAGACATCTGTACTTGATCTTGACTGGTTGTTATGAATGCCGCTATCATCACTACCACTCCAACTGTTAGTCCTTTCTTTATGAAACTGAGTAAATATTCTTTCATTTTCGACTGGCGAAATGGCAAGTTTTCGTTGGCGTCTACTTGGTCTGCGTTCTAATTTTGGAGTACCTGTTTGCGTTCTGTCAGTGTCTTCAACTTTGGCAGACACATCAGCCCCTGAGTCTTTTCTTGCTACTTTATCAATACCCGTATGTCTATGTACGGTTGAGCTGGCATCGTCGCCAAAAAACGATTGGTCTCGGAAGGAATGAATGTCAGTAGACGATTTTCTCCCTTCTTTATGCTTGGTTGATCCGAGGATCCCTTCTGAGATGTGTTTTTTGAGCTTCTGTAATTTATCCTTTGGCCAGTTTCCTTTTTGTTCTTTTCCTTCCAAGTCCAAGGACGCTACGGAAACACCAGAAGTTTTCCTGATTGGTATAGAAGTGATCGAATTTCGTTTTGAGCTTCCACTACTCCCACCGGTGCTTGGTGGGGAGTATTTTTTAGTCTTTTGAGGTTTGGGAGTTGAGGTTGCACTTCCCTTAATGGACATGTTGTTATTTTGTTCAGGTGATTTCAACACACTGGTTTGTAATTCGGACACATATTCTTCAACAGGGTCGCTTAACTGTGTGATCAAATCAAAGTCAGTTTCGATATCCAAAGACCTATACGTTGTATCATCGGCAATTTGAAGCTGTCCTTCATCGTAAGCTAGTAGCATACTCTTTTTGCGTAGACGACTAGATAATGATTCGTTAGTCCTCGGGGATAAGTTCTTCCCTCTTCTGGGGTTATCGGCAGCTTTAGTAGCATTCTGTGTGTGAAGCTGAGTGGAAAGCTGTTGACTACTACCATCCCTCCCAGACCTCTGTGGTGGTTTGTAGGTCTGTTTTGCACACTCCCCGGACGATGAATGCCAATCAGCCGAAGGACAAGGTTCAGTTATACCAGCACTGTACAATCCATTCACATTAGCAGGATCGGATTTCTGTGTTCTTTCACCTGTCTCCGTCACAAAGGACCCAGTATCATGGCATGGCTTCAATAAATCCTTACTTTGTTCATTTACCTCCACCTGTATTAGATCCTCATTGGCACTGACTGGCCTGATTTGCTCCTTGACATCGCCACTTACTTTCCCTCTGTTGCTATGGTTATTCCTTGAATGATTCCCCAAATCAATATTGGTCCAAGTCCAAGCTTGTTTAGTTGTCCCCAACTGGGGTGAAAATTTCTGAGGATCAATTACACTACCTTTCTCTCTTAAATTTACTTCACTTCTCTTGGGACTTGGTGTCTCTACACACATGGCAGCCTCTATGTTTGGAGTAGGCCTGTCTCTACCAGTGTCAACCCTTATGACTGTCCTGGAGTCCCTCCCTATTCTTTTATGAGTGTCCGTGGTCACGCCTGGGTGCCTGTTGTGAGTTGTTCTATTGTTCTCTGTTACTACACAATAGCTTTTATCTGTATTTAACATATCTAAACCTGTTGGTTGTTTCTCTATCTCTTGGCTATATTTATCGCTTTGGTCTCCCATGTTGCATGTCACGTACGGCACTCCTCTAGCAGAATCATAAAATGTGGAGTCATCACCTTCCTGAGTGTGTGCAACCATCCGTTCACCGTTATCCAGAGTACTGCTTCCAACTGTTTCTTTCATACGACCTTCATTTTCTCCACTCTGTATTTTACTGTTATGGATCTGTAGGGTCAATAAAGAAAAGAAAATTGATATCAACGGAGGCTATAATATTTCATGATATGAGCTATATTCAGGTACTGTGAGCAAACATATAACATTGAAAATCAGCAAGGAAAACATAGTTGTAACTCTGAAAGTGGAGTTGTAACTTTGGAAATTGAGTCATACATGTAATTCTGAAAGTGGAGTTGTAAACCTGCAAATGGAAACATAACCCTGCAAATGGAATTGTTACTCTGGAAATGGCATCATAACTCTAGAAATGGAATTGTATCTCTAGAAATGGAATTGTATCTCTAGAAATAGAGTCGTAACTTTGGAAATAGTCGTAACTTTGGAAATCAGATTTTCCAACACTTTCTTGAAAATAATCAATACCCAATATTCACATTTTAATTATTTTCGGATGTCAAGAGGGTGAAATATTATTGCATGTACAACTTTTGAATAATAATAATTATAAGAAGAAGAAAGATTTATAGAGTGCCTAATCTCTGCAAATAAATTAAGACTTTAACAATTATCTCCTCTCCATGCTATCAGATAGTAACATTTATTGTTGCATGCGTGTCATTTCAAGTAAAAGTTCAAATTTGCTTGCAGAGATTAGGCACTCTATAATTATTATTTTGAATGAAAATTAAAATGGAACCTCCCTCTATGAACTGAGGCATTTGCAATATTATTTGCTCTTTGGGCCTGTGGCCTTATTGTTTTGAAAGAAAATGATTGATTGATTACTTGCTTGCTTGCTTGCTTGATTGATTGATTGATTGATTGAGTGATTGACTGATTGATTGACTGAAAATATAATTTCAATTGGAATATTTTAAATTGACAGAATAATTATCAACAGATATCAAATCCTCCTCACAAACAGTCAGTTATAAACATATTGTTAACAATTATTGAAATTATGAACATAACAAGATATTGCATCATGACTATTATATATTAACATCATCAACAACAAAGGCATATATATCTATTTGGCATCTGCCTGCATTTTTTCTTCTTCTAATTTCATTACAAAATTTCAGATTTCCTAAACTCTTGATTATCTAGTCTGTTTATTCCCGTATCAAAATATTATCAGTCTAAGCTGGCATTGCTCTCAGATCAATTACAGGGGTGAACAAATCCACAGGTCCTGGGTCCAGGACTAGCAATTTTTTGGGGCGGACCACACAAATTTTACCTTTTCTGGTCTGTTGGACCAGTACCTTACTGTTAATAACTATGTTAAAAGTAGTCTGAATATACAGATTCATAGGTAAGATTTAATGTTTCACATTAGCGGGACCTGAGACCACTAATTCTTTCAGCAGGACCACTGGATTTTTTAAGGCACTGGTACAGGGACGACCAGTTCACAAAATGATTTGTTCATCCCTGAATTATACTAATTAAATTTAAATTTTGAACTCTATTTGAAACCGTACAATTCTTCATTCTTACATTTATTGCACTAACTTTTTGTACACTTTATGAACCTGTAGAATAGGATTCATCCCTACATGAATATAAGTAATGTTTTGTACACTTTATGAACCTGTAGAATAGGATTCATCCCTACATGAATAGAAGTGAAGTTTTGTACACTTTATGAACCTGTAGAATAGGATTTATTCCTACATGAATAGAAGTAAAGTTTTGTACACTTTATGAACCTGTAGAATCGGATTCATCCCTACATGAATAGAAGTAAAGTTTTGTACACTTTATGAACCTGTAGAATAGGATTCATTCCTACATGAATAGAAGTAAAGTTTTGTACACTTTATGAACCTGTAGAATAGGATTTATTCCTACATGAATAGAAGTAAAGTTTTGTACACTTTATGAACCTGTAGAATAGGATTCATCCCTACATGAATAGAAGTAAAGTTTTGTACACTTTATGAACCTGTAGAATAGGATTTATTCCTACATGAATAGAAGTAAAGTTTTGTACACTTTATGAACCTGTAGAATCGGATTCATCCCTACATGAATAGAAGTAAAGTTTTGTACACTTTATGAACCTGTAGAATAGGATTTATTCCTACATGAATAGCAGTAAAGTTTTGTACACTTTATGAACCTGTAGAATAGGATTCATTCCTACATGAATAGCAGTAAAGTTTTGTACACTTTATGAACCTGTAGAATAGGATTCATCCCTACATGAATAGAAGTAAAGTTTTGTACGCTATTTGAACTGCATTGTAGGTTAACTTTGAGCAGCTAGTGTGACCTCACGATGATGATGACCCAAGATGCAATGATACGGGGTGCAGCTAGTGTGACCTCACGATGGTTATGATCTCTGATGCAATGATATGGGGTGAATGTAACACTACGAATGTTTTGCGTCAGAGGTGACAAAAGTTAAAAGACTATGGGGTGGGGTTTTATATATATAACAGCTGAATACAAGGCAGGTGCCAAAGGTGGCATTCTTTACAAGTTATTGCCCATATAAAGTCACTATACCCTAGTAGTACATGGACATCACACCTTTTGTTTCCTAGCATAACATATCTGTATTCCATGCGGGTTTCTATTTGCATAATAATAACATACAGGAAATCACTTCTCCAAGGGGATGGTGGCTGTCTCATACTCTGTTTGGTTCTTGCATACAATCAAAAGTAGTGTCAATAGCATCTAATACTCTTGAATTGGGTAAGTCATTCAACTCAGAACTAAATCATGTATAAAACTTATTTATAAGTGGAACCACTAGGTATGCAAACAACGTAAAATGAAGTTATTATAATCCTTCCTTGCACAGTGATATACTGTTAACATGGAAATTATTTCAAGGGAAAACAAACAAGCAAAAATAAATAGTGACTAAAATGTCTTCTTATACATGAACCTAATGTACCAGTCTGGTAATTGGTAAAAATTAATCTTTGAGAACTAGCCAACGACTGAAATTGCAAAATTTTCTAGTAGTGAAAATATCTCGGTTTTTAGTATATCACGAGAACACAGCGCATTAGGACTGGGACTACTTTTTAGTATATCACAAGTACACAGCGCGTTCAGACTGGAACTTTTTAAACTACAACACAGGTTCACTTAAAACTAAAGAAATTACATGTTAAACCTACTTTTAGAGGTCAAACTGTGCAAATAAATGTTTTGGACATAATGACATATAAACGACGTAATTTTATAGTAATGGTGATTGTATAAAGAGTCACAATAGGGAACTTGCTAACCCGCCATGTTGAATGTTGTATCATGAGAAAAGGGATAATAAATGCTAATAAATTAGTATTGTAAACAATATTGTTACATTCTTTGTAACCACAGATAATCAATTCATAGTCACCCTGACCCCTGTGGGAGGTTTATTTTATTGGTAGCTCCAGATTAGGTATTGCGATAACCACAGATACTCCCACAGTCCTTTGCATCTGAGCATGCTCAGTCTGGATTGCAAGTTCCCTATTACAAGTTGCAAAAGTGTGATTTCTTGTACAAGTGAAAATGTCAACAGAGGAAAGAATAGACTGGAAAATATATAAGGCAGTTATTTTTAATAGACATCACTAAGTGTCTTTTGATGAGTGATTTCTACAAACAATGGAGATCTTTTAAAGTGTCTTTTAACATTGCAGGAACACGCTCCATTTCTGTGTATGTCTGCTGTAAGTTTATAGTTCAACGTGAAATGCAGATGGAGTTGCAGTTAAGACTCGCTTCTTCAATCATAGCAATTTAGTCAACCACTTATTTTACATCTCTCCTTCTACAAACAGTCACTGCATGCTCAGATGACCAAAAGTGGTGAAATTGGAACTTTTCAGAATTTCAAACGTTCCTCCGTATGTACACCACCATATTAGATCTCACAGATGGCAGGGAAGCTTAGATATGTTTCAAATTCAGAAAAGTTACTACAAGTATAACTATAGTCAGGCTGTGTTGTTTTGTTGACAGTCTAGAACATTTTATAGCAGCTGCAGTACACTGTATTTTTATATTAAAATAACAATCAGGGTTTCAGTATGAAGTGTCAAAAGATATAATCTACCTGAGTTCACCAAGTATTTACCAAGGTTCCTCACCCAAATTGTGGTACAAAATGAATGGTAAAGTTTACCATTCATTTTGTACTAAACTATGCAGCTTTTTTGTACTAGACACCCATTCCAATTTCCTGTTACCTTGGTGACCAAATCTTGGCAAAAAATCACTGGCTATATAAACCAGAGTACACAGAACCATCGATAATAAGTAGACAAATGATTGAACTGTTCGCATCGAGATTTGATATATTTTTCTGACGTAAGAATACCCCCCCCCCCCCCACCAAAAAAAAAAAAAAGAAAGAAAGAAAAGGAGGAAAGATAAAAAAAAAGTTTCAGCTATATTGGTTACCTCGATAAAAACTTGTCCACTATCAAAGTAAACTCTGCTGTCATTCAATATTCTACTTTCTGGTTGCTATGTAGAATATGCAATTATCAATGTAATCTACAAAATTACGATCTTTTTCTATTTTTTTTTTTTTACAAAATACAGGTTTCACTGCAAGATCAGTTACATTGAAACTACCAATGGGCTGCCTGTCTGATAATGAAAGAATTGCCTGGAGAGATAAAAGATCACATATCAAATAAACTCTGTTTTTATAAGGCCAAACAAACAAAATTGTTTGGTTCTGGCAACCAACCCAACCTAGTTTTTTTACTGGCAACCCTCAACTTTTTTACTATTGAAAATTGAAAAAATTTGCAAAGTTGCACACGAAATAGTGAAATTTGAAGACATCATTGCCTCATGTGATCAAAACAAGATGGTGGAATACAGCGTACCACATAATGTCTTCTGCATATCGTACGGAAAGTGCGATCACATCGATGATAAAAAAAAATCCTACCTACCCACACTATTTTGAAATTGAGCATTGTCCGAATCACATAGTTTTCTTTATTTGGCCTACTACCTATCTCTTTTAATCCTACAAATGCTTTACTTCCTGACTGAATCCTTGTTTGTGTATTTAGACAAAGAATCATTTTGCATCAATTTTACGTCAGGAGATATGAGATTGTCAGAAAATTGTACAATTTTGTAAGTTTATACATACAAAATTGTACAACTTTCTGTATCGACAACAGAGTGACATGACAGTAAGGCTTCATTTCCAACTGAAGTGTGTAAATGAACTGCATATACATACACAATACCGGTGTGTGCACGAACTGCATATACATGTATACAATACCAATGTGTGTGTGCATAAACTGCATATACATGTATACAATACAATGTGTGTGTACAAGAACTGTATATACATGTATACAATACCAATGTGTGTGTACATGAACTGTATATACATGTATACAATACCAATGTGTGTGTACATGAACTGCATATACATGTATGCAATAAATCATTTTTATATTTCTCTGTCTCTCCTTTTCTTCCTCTCTATCTTCTTTTTATTGGATTCCTGGTAATAAACCCTTTCCCAGCTTCTCTACACAATGGGCATGTGTTCAGCACCCTACTTGAATAACTTCCATCATGAAAGAAATGTTCTGGTCGTGAACAAGTGTCATCACCGCCACCATGACTGTAGATGACATCGACAGTCCAGACACTAGCTTATTCTTGCCAGAGAGGGCACTATTCCGCAAAATATCATTGGCGGGCACAAATAAATTTTTTTTTATTTTGATGTCAGAGCTGAAAATTTGGGTCAGTCGGGTAATAAAAAACAGAAAAATAACTAGGGTCACCCTTATAGATTTCATTAGAAGATCACATGATCAGGAACTCAGTTGAGACTGACAAGTACATAATATTAATTCAGAGTTATCAAGTATAAACTTTATTTACTAATTAAATTACCCAGATAAATGTGTCTACATACTATAAAATTTATCTGACATTACTTCTAACATAACTTTTATCTAGCAATGGGAAGTCTTACATAAATGATCGTTCATTGAAAACATATGACGATTCTGTAATATTATGTGATATTATAGGACTAGCTGTAACATAGCATGGCAAGGGGGCACTACACTGGGTGATACATTGGATGTCTCCCTTTCTACTCTGCTATCACACATGGGCACTACACTGGGTGATACCTTGGATGTCTCCCTTTCTACTCTGCTATCACACATGGGCACTACACTGGGTGATATCTTGGATGTCTCCCTTTCTACTCTGCTATCACACAAGGGCACTACACTGGGTGATACCATGGATGTCTCCCTTTCTACTCTGCTATCACACATGGGCACTACACTGGGTGATACCTTGCATGTCTCCCTGTCTACTCTGCTATCACACATGGGCACTACACTGGGTGATACATTGGATGTCTCCCTTTCTACTCTGCTATCACACATGGGCAGTACACTGGGTGATACCTTGGATGTCTCCCTTTCTACTCTGCTATCACACATGGGCACTACACTGGGTGATACCTTGCATGTCTCCCTTTCTACTCTGCTATCACACATGGGCACTACACTGGGTGATACCTTGCATGTCTCCCTGTCTACTCTGCTATCACACATGGGCACTACACTGGGTGATACCATGGATGTCTCCCTGTCTACTCTGCTATCACACATGGGCACTACACTGGGTGATACCTTGGATGTCTCCCTTTCTACTTTGCTATCACACATGGGGTGATACCTTGGATGTCTTTCTACTCTGCTATCACACATGGGTACTACACTGGGTGATACCTTTGATGTCTCCCTTTCTACTCTGCTATCACGCAAGGGCACTACACTGGGTGATATCTTGGATGTCTCCCTTTCTACTCTGCTATCACACATGGGCACTACACTGGGTGATACCTTTGATGTCTCCCTTTCTACTCTGCTATCACACATGGGTACTACACTGGGTGATACCTTGGATGTCTCCCTTTCTACTCTGCTATCACACAAGGGCACTACACTGGGTGATATCTTGGATGTCTCCCTTTCTACTCTGCTATCACACATGGGCACTACACTGGGTGATACCTTTGATGTCTCCCTTTCTACTCTGCTATCACACAAGGGCACTACACTGGGTGATACTTTGGATGTCTCCCTTTCTACTCTGCTATCACACATGGGTACTACACTGGGTGATACTTTGGATGTCTCCCTGTCTACTGCTATCACACATGGGCACTACACTGGGTGATACCTTGGATGTCTCCCTTTCTACTCTGCTATCACACATGGGGTGATACCTTGGATGTCTTTCTACTCTGCTATCACACATGGGCACTACACTGGGTGATACCTTGGATGTCTCACTTTCTACTCTGCTATCACACATGGGCACTACACTGGGTGATACCATGGATGTCTCCCTTTCTACTCTGCTATCACACATGGGCACTACACTGGGTGATACCTTGGATGTCTCACTTTCTACTCTGCTATCACACATGGGCACTACACTGGGTGATACCTTGGATGTCTCCCTGTCTACTCTGCTATCACACATGGGCACTACACTGGGTGATACCTTGGATGTCTCCCTTTCTACTCTGCTATCACACATGGGTTCTTTAGTTCATTCTGGTTCACCTACAAAGCTATTAAGAGGCAACTCTTTCAGTTGTCACTTGACTGCTGCTTGCACAAAAGGAAGGTAAATTAAATATTAGAGCAGGCAGCCTGAACTTATCAATTAAGATCCATTCAGGCTGGAGAATAGAATGAATTTAATCTCATGTTACTGGATAGTTGTGAGTCACTTTGCAGTCTGCAATACACCACATACAGACATGGCATACAACTTGGTTTGTATAACGTTGCTCGCATCACTAACTCTCAATCTGAACTTTCACGACTACTGCTTCATATTTCACAGCATGACTGCATTGTTTGTTGTGCTCTCGACACAAAGTTGAGGCCGACACTCAATTCCCATGGCCTGATTAAACGATTCTCGCACTGCCCCATTTAGGAGTAATGTGCATTTTTGAAATGAAATGAGCCAGTTCACAGAAACTGCAAAATTAGTGTGCCTACATGATATCTGAAGTGGCATATCTTACATCAAGACTTCACAGATTACATTTTTACAACTGTACAAGTTTAAGTAACAACTTGATGAAGGCTGTTGAGTGTACTCTTTTGAAAAATACAAAAACACACGTAATTCTTCTTTACAAAATACACAATAGTTGTGATATACAACAGAAGAAAACCTTTCTATTCAAAGTCTGTTTCCCAGAGAAAGCTAGCGTGATTCAAGAATCAAAGGCAAACATAGAAAGAAAAACGTTGCCAACATTACCAGGTCACACATGGTTGTGCATAGCATTAAGCTCTTAACTAACTTGTATGCCTGTATGGAAGAACGTCTACCCATACAAATAAAAAAGAAATGACTTCTTTGGCAAGCACAATAGAATACTTGTGTCTGCACACATTTCAATCATCAAGCTCTCTCTGTTTTTTACTACTTACAAACTCACTTTTATTTTTCTCATTTTAGCAAACAATTTTGTGCGTTTCCATTTGTTAAACACAAAATATTGCAATATGGCCAAACTGACATACAGAGGTAGAAATGTACAAGTGTCATGTTTTGTCTTTGAATGATGAGGGACAGTTTGAGTAATCATCATTACAATTACATACAGCAGGGTTATAGAAGAGTGCCAACATTGACACTTTTTATTCAGTATGACTGCTCAGTATCCACCTGTTCAACTTCCGATTTATTCTCTAGTTTTGTCAAATTTTGTGAGCATAGTAGCAAACTACATACAATGTACATTTCATCTTTTGACAGGTCCTAAGATATTTTAAGGAAAGTGTACTTTTGTAAGTTATGAAGGACACATGACATGGTCAGTGTTTTTACTAAGATCTGGGAACCCAGGTAACAGAGGAGGGATATCCAGTAAAATCTGCAAAGCTTTCCATACCATTTACCAAAACTTTGGTGGGAACCCTGGTAAATGACTGGGGAACGCAGTTTAGATTTTACCTACCTACTGCTCGTAACAAAAACACTGGTAGGGAACCCAGGTAAAATGCCTGGGGAACTCAGCTAGATTTTACCTGCTTACCGCCCTTAACGAAAACACTGGTAGTGAACCCTGGTAATACATGTACATGCCTAGGGAACTCAGGTAGATTTTAGCTGCTTGCCACCCTTAATAAAACTACTGCTGGTGTTTGTAAAATAGGTCAGTATTGCCAGACATGTATGTATGACTGAAAAACAGCGTGTTTACACAAGCATTCTAGTTTTACTGAAATCTGATCACCATAGATTTTTAGATGAGATATGCAAAGTGCTATTACAAATACAATTCTACGTTTTAGTGGAATTTGTTTTAACAACTAAAAGGGCTGTTAAGTTGAGAAGATTTCAACAAAATTAACTATCCTGTTAAAACTTTAATCATATTGCCAGAATCTTTTCAAAAGTGTTGATTTTTTTCTATTAAACTATAGAGATCTGCAAGGTTGGATGTTGGTTCTAAAAATGATGTGGAAAGAAAATATTGGGAATTGCAATGCCTGTTGTTAAATGTTGCCAGAAAGAAGAGAAATGGCCTCTTCACATGTTTTTTTTAAATGTAGTATACTATAAACCTGGAAACTTTCTCTTATTAAAGACTAATTTCTGCTGAATTTGTTGGAAAATAATAGACGGGAAAATAAAAAGTGGCTAAAATGTGTGTGTGTGTGTTGTGTGTATGTGTGTGTATGTATGTGTGTATGTATGTATGTATGTGTGTATGTATGTATGTATGTATGTATGTATGTATGTATGTATGTATGTGTGTGTATGTATGTATGTATGTATGTATGTATGTATGTATGTATGTATGTATGTGTCTGTGTATGTGTGTGTATGTGCATGTGTGCGTGTGTGTATGAATGTGTGTGCGTATGTGTGTGTATGTGTGCGTGCATGTATGTGTGTGTGTATGTATGTGTGTGTATGTGTGCGTGTGTGTATGTATGTGTGTATGTATGTATGTGTGTATGTATGTATGTATGTATGTATGTATGTGTGTGTGTATGTATGTATGTATGTATGTATGTATGTATGTATGTGTGTGTGTCTGTGTGTATATATATATGTGTGTGTGTGTGTGTGTGTGTGTGTGTGTGTGTGTATGTGTGTGTGTGTACTTTCAAGGGATTTTATTTTAGTGGAAAAACACACCAATGAAAACAATGAAAATAAATTCCAAGTGAAAATTTGGTATTTCAGAGAACCTGGAAAACCTGGGGTTACACTGACTAATGTATGTGTCTTTACAAAATGGAAATTTTACACAAAAATAAACACAAAATAAGGTATGCCCGGTTAATCTCAAGTTTATTCTCAATTTGAAGGATCCAAAAAATGTGCATTTTAAAAGCCATTTAAAATAAGCTAACACCTCTAGGCCATTTATACAAAGTGTCGTTATCATTGAAATCAAAGTACATTGTACCAACAGGCCAACACTATATCTCAAATGTCCTATGTCCTTCATAACTTACTGTGGTCCTAAATTACAAAACTACACGTTCCTTAAACTGTCTTAGGACCTGCCAAAATATGAAATGCCCTTAGAAATGTTTTTTTTTTCAAAAACAAAAGCAATCTATAAAGAAAACACTTCTCATGTTTTTGTAATGTCTATAACTGTACAGTGAGTTAAGATGTCTAAGTCAAAATAACTGTACAGTGAGTTAAGATGTCTACATCAGTATAACTGTACAGTGAGTTAAGATGTCTAAGTCAATATAACTGTATGTGAGTTAAGATGTCTAAGTCAATATAACTGTATGTGAGTTAAGATGTCTAAGTCAATATAACTGTATGTGAGTTAAGATGTCCAAGTCAATATAACTGTATGTGAATTAAGATGTCTACGTCAATATAACAGTACAGTGAATTACGATGTCTAAGTCAATATAACTGTACAGTGAGTTAAGATGTCTAAGTCAAAATAACTGTACAGTGAGTTAAGATGACTATGTCAATATAACTGTACAGTGAGTTAAGATGTCTATGTCAATATAACTGTACAGTGAGTTAAGATGTCTAAGTCAATATAACTGTACAGTGAATTAAGATGTCTAAGTCAAAATAACTGTACAGTGAGTTAAGATGTCTAAGTCAATATAACTGTATGTGAGTTAAGATGTCTAAGTCAAAATAACTGTATGTGAGTTAAGATGTCTAAGTCAAAATAACTGTATGTGAGTTAAGATGTCTAAGTCAAAATAACTGTATGTGAGTTAAGATATCTAAGTCAAAATAACTGTATGTGAGTTAAGATGTCTAAGTCAATATAACTGTATGTGAGTTAAGATGTCTAAGTCAATATAACTGTACAGTGAATTAAGATGTCTAAGTCAATATAACTGTACAGTGAATTAAGATGTCTAAGTCAATATAACTGTACAGTGAGTTAAGATGTCTAAGTCAATATAACTGTAGAGTGAGTTAAGATGTCTAAGTCAATATAACTGTAGAGTGAGTTAAGATGTCTAAGTCAATATAACTGTATGTGAGTTAAGATGTCTAAGTCAATATAACTGTACAGTGAGTTAAGATGTCTAAGTCAATATAACTGTACAGTGAATTAAGATGTCTAAGTCAATATAACTGTATGTGAGTTAAGATGTCTAAGTCAATATAACTGTACAGTGAGTTAAGATGTCTAAGTCAATATAACTGTATGTGAGTTAAGATGTCTAAGTCAATATAACTGTATGTGAGTTAAGATGTCTAAGTCAATATAACTGTATGTGAGTTAAGATGTCTAAGTCAATATAACTGTACAGTGAGTTAAGATGTCTAAGTCAATATAACTGTACAGTGAGTTAAGATGTCTAAGTCAATATAACTGTACAGTGAGTTAAGATGTCTAAGTCAATATAACTGTACAGGTCAGTGTAGCCTGGAGCTTTGTCATTAACAACTTTGCATATAAGAAAATCTTTGTATCCAAAAGTAGACAGACAATTAGTTTGTTGATGAAAAACTTTATGGTAGCTTGATTGGCCTATTCCATGGAGATTGTCTGGCCTATTCCATGGAGATTGTCTGGTCTATTCCATGGAAAATTAATTCATCCATGAGGAGAGGAGTGACATCTTAGAAAATCCCTACAGTCAAATAAACATTACAAGGTCCCTATTTAAACCCTTGATATCAAAATATCCTGCAAGGATTTCAGTCAATGTCCTATAATAAATTTGTCATCATATACTCATTGTATCTGTCCCCATAGACTGTAAGAAATAGTATGTTATTCAGTCCTATCAGGCTTTTCAGTGCTGGCTGATAGTGTGGCATGAATGTATATATCTGAAAGACTACAATCCCCATAGACAATCTGAAAAACCTTGTCCCTGCAAGGTAATGCATGTAAACACACACTGACATGTAGAGACTTTTTTAAACTGAAGGTCCAAAATAGAGGTTTAGCCATCAAACAAATGGACAAAGCTATGAATCACAGCAACACAGAATAGATGGCATTTTATGAGAGATTTATGGAGATTTGATGAATAGAATGTTTTTAGTATAGTATTTTATGAGTCATAAAGGCCTGCATTTTTAAAGTTTCACCAAAAATACTGCATACAACTCTGAAACCAAGACAAAAATTGCAACAAGTGAAGCTTGGTCTAACATGATTTTCAAATCATATCAAATTTCTTGTTTCATAACTCTTTGATATAACATGTGTGGCACACACATACACATTGATTGGTGGTCATGGTGGTTTTTTTTTACAACATCTGGTCAAAAATACAATCAAAATGACAAAATCTGAAACACAATGTTGCCTGGCTCAACAAAAATCATCCTCCCGGTAATCTGGGAAATATGAAACATGGTGAAACTTATCCATGATGGATTTGCCCCCAGGGACAGACAATAACAAACTTGTAATGGTTGTGATGGGAGTTTCTGATATTATACATGTAATCATTTACTTCTGATAATACCGGTATATATCCTGAAATATACTGAATTGCTGATAGTTAAATTTGTGTGTTTAGTTGGACACATCCGATGATTCCAGAAGCATGATGACACAATTTCAGACGTACACCCAATATTATAATTTCTTTCTTCTTGCCATTTATACCATCACAGCTAGTTACCTAGCAACCTCACTAAGGTTACCTATAGGCAAGCTGATGAAAATCCAACATAATGGACAGGTAGGTATTCACTAATAGCATATTACATTAATTTGTTTTTTTTACATGAATATTGTCCTATGACTATATATGTTAAAGTTTGGTCTTGATCACTGCCTCTACGTAGCAAGGAGGTTTTTACTCCCAGAATGACAAAACTGAAAAGAAATGACAATCAATGAAGGAAAAAGATGTAACATTGAGTGTTATTTACTATATTAGATTTTAATCAGATTGGTAATTAAATATACATCTAGACACCATTATGTTAGTTATGTTAGAAGTCAACTTTACACTAACATTCTGTCTATAAATGTACGTCATGACAAACCATACATTTCTACTAAATATTTCAATTAACGGAGTTCCTCTTGATCTGTTGGTCTCCAGTTTTCATCAAATATTTAGCCTGGAACCTAAGTATGTTGATAGGGATTTAACTGTACTAAAACTTAAAATCACCATACGCATGGATTCCAGGTTACCAAATATTTTGCAGAGACTGAGAAGTGATGACTATGTTAGAAATCATCTTACAAAAGCCCTTTTTCTTCAAATGTACCACGGCCAACACAGCTTAAACAACTCTTAGCTGAACACCAACTGTTAGCTGAATACCACACAACCACACAATAATATCCCATAAGAGGCCAACCTACCTAGAGGTATGAAATACCATTCCACTAAATCACCATATAACTGTTTTTAAACTCTGGACTAATCCTTTCTGATAATCTAGATTAGTAAAATACATTCATTCCTACCTGAACAATTTATCACCACCTTCACCACCGTGTATCAACTCAAAACAATCTTTGAATTTGACCAGATATAAACGATGACAAAAAAGATGTACTCAGTCCGACATTTTATCAGGGTCCAACCTGAATGGCTATAGTCGTACGACAGTACTCAATAGAATTGGAATGTGTTCAAGGTACTTATTGCAATAACTATAGTCCCAAATTACAACTCTTTTGTTTGTCATTGTTAAACTATTGTGAGAAGGCTATCTACATAAACTTCACTCGTAATGAGAAAAACATGCAGTGACAGAAACCCTCTATTACGTACACCTCACAAATTAACAATGACTATATTCCTAACTGTCAACTCAATACACTCTGTCACACGTAATATTTTCATGTCCTGTAATTCTACGTTACCACAGAAACTGTATAATCACCTTGGCAACAACTCAACAACAATAATCATTAAACATTGAAAAAGTTTACTGATCTAATATTTAGATGATCAAAGTTTTATATATTGATAGTTCTTCTGATTACACATTCATGATTTAGATACACTGGTTGACATAATGTGTATGATTATAATTAAAACTAATTAATATTCATTAAGTAATAAATAATAAATATTCATTCAAGTAATAATAATTAGTCTTTGAGAACTAGCTGAAAACTGTAAAATCACAATTTTGTAGTAGTGAAAATTTCTAGGGTTACAGTATGATTTTTTTTTATGAACTATGATATTGTTTACCTAAAAGTGAGCAGTATTCAGATTTGAACTCAGTATGTAACTCATTTAAGCACTTCATTTGGCAGAACTCCCAGTGAGTAGAAATGTATTCAAGATTATCTTTGCCTTACTTCTGTCTTTATCAACTGTTTTATTCAGATAAGATCACAGCAGTGTTGTCCAGTTCTTCCCTTCTTTATAACTCATTAACCACTTGCTTTGGTTGGACACACTGAGATCAGAGCTGACATCAAATTGTCAAATTGCCTTACCCCATGCTATACAATACATCGACCATTTAACTTAATTACAGGCCTCATTACACAGCTTAAGAAAATCTTCTAATTAGCCTGTCTTGTCTACCCCACACTGTAGTCTCCACAAGGGTGCCATCCTACAATGACGAAAACCCCAAGGTGAAACGAAAACTAAACAATCATCATAGAAATCCTGGTGGTAGTTCTTACATGAAAAACATGCCACCTGCTACACAGAGGTGTGTACTGTTACAACAGGGGAAAATACGATGAAAAAGTGATGAAAACTGAATGAATAGGACTCTCCGTCAGTAAAATTAGACCCATGAAAACACAGATAAAACAACACAAACACTTGCTAAGTATCTTTCACAGAAATAGCACCTTGTTGGCATACATGAACAGAAAACACATCAACACCTTACCATTTGCAGCATATGTGACAGGCATTGCCCTGGTAGTTTCAGAGAGATATTTCAACTTAGTCTGTGGCACTTCTTTAGTTTGCTATAATATACATGTAGGTATCTACACTTCACAGTTACATTACTAAAATCCTGGTTGGGAGTTTTCTCAAGTTGGTTACTACATGAACTACCAAAAATCGTGTTTCAAGTGAAAGTACTTGCACTTATCAATGTGTGCATGATGACAAGAATGGTCATGTATTGTCACCAGAAAGGTCATGATCTGATTTATGTATTGATAGAACTGACCAAGGTCAAAAATGAGACTTAAGTTCAGTGCACATCTCTCCACCCCCCACCCCTACCCCCCACCCCTCCAATCTGATCCAAATCACAATATGCTGGTAACATCATCATCATAGGTGCTACACCTCATTATATTCAAGTTTTTTCTCGCTAAAATGAATATCAATTTTCAAAAAATTAAGTTTATGTCAAAATTGTGTAAATGAACCTCTCGGCCCAAGAAGCTGAAATTTAGTTTGTAAGTCCAAAATACACTTTTGTGAGTCAAGAGAAAAGTGTGCACATTTAGCATGGCTATGAGTACTGGGTGTTAGAAATTATGTACAGCTGACAACTGCAGCAAATTGTTCTATAAATTTTCAAATTGCATTTTGACTAAATTGGCATATCTATATTTATTATCTCTATGGTAACACTTTCATGTAAACTGTTCCTAAATCTATAACCCATTAATTCAACATTTCTGAAAATATTCTTGACATTGTTCAAACTTGAGCAAACGTAGCTGAATAAAACAAGTTGTTTCTTGACCTTAAAATACAAGAGTACCAAACAGATCATTAACCAAATCTCTTGACTTGAGTAGTTTTACCTTAAACTGTCAGCGTTCGTTTCTACAACACTATGAATGTACTTTTAAACTAATTTAGTTCTATATGGAAATCATAAGTAACGTAGGTTGGATGAAGGAGGGATTTGTCCATCAACGGATTAGCCTTGGAAATACACCATAGTGGGACAGACAACATATAAGAACACTGTCGTTCATTGTAAGCCCACCCAGTCACAACAAATTAAATTGACTATTTTCAAGTAAATAATCTCTATCTCTTTCACGATTGTTTACACATGGACATCAAGTTAGTGTACACAGTACCACCATCTATTAGGGATGTAAATCAATTAGTCAGAATAATTCAACTGTGTCATGTTCAGGTTTACTACATATTGACCATGTCATATTTTATCAACCCAGTGTGTAAAATCTCGTCAAAACTTTCATGCTAACAATTAACCTAGTGTAAAATCTAGTCAAAACTTTCAGAAACTCTTCAAGTTGAATTTTATTGAGACCATTCAGTTTTTATTTAGGTTTATTCAATGTTTTTGCTAAGAAATGGGGAAATGGTAAAACTGGCATAGTTTCCAATACATTAATTGAACCACAGTTTTGGTGGGGAACTCCAGTAAACTGACTTGGGAACTCAGTTAGACTTTACCTGCTTACTGCCCTTTACAAAACCACTGTACATATAGTTATAAACTTTCAATTTCTGTTGTTTAAGTTGAGCACAATGGATACTAGTAGAGGCTATCCATGGCTTCAAAGATTGTGAGAAGAGTTTTGAAGCACCAGACAGTCTCTGAAGTATGAAATACCAGAGACGTGGCACAAATACATTCACATAAACGGCATGACTTTGACATCAGCTACCACAATGTTTACTAATGGTTTGACCATATACAGTATGTGTAATTGAATGAGCCATCAATTACAGCCAGTGGAATAAGCATCTGAATTCAAAGCCACAGCTGAGCCATGGAAAGACATGCCTGCAGTTTGAAATGGCCTGGTTCAGATAGTGTTGTTCAACTACAGTGTTCTTGAACTACAAGTTCAGTATGTAATGATTTAGCCATGGAAAGACATGCCTATGGTTTGAAATGGCCTGGTTGAGACAGTGTTCTTGAACTACAAGTTCAGTATGTAATGATTTAGCCATGGAAAGACATGCCTACGTTTGAAAAGGCCTGGTTCAGATGGTGTTGTTGTGCTATGTGTTATATACTCTACTGTATGTACACATATAGACATAGGAAGGTAAACATTACACCTTATACCAAGGATCTTCATTGCCAACTCAGAGGAGATAAAATGAAAGTTTTACTATAGAGACATCATTACAGCCACTTGAGACAAACAATGCTCAAGGTTCTAAAAACAATTGCACTATTTGTGTTAGCTTTCTTCTTCTTTGTTCCTAATGTATTCCTAAATACAAACAGACATTTCTGAATAGTTGTAACACTCTCACCAAGACTATAAGTCTAACAAAGTCTGGGTTAAACTAACAAGTTGAAGGTGACAATGTCTCCAACAACTCAGTACTCACAAACTCTCACACAAACAGACATTTCTGAATAGTTGTAACACTCTCACCACGACTATAAGTCTAACAAAGTCTGGGTTAAACTAACAAGTTGAAGGTGACAATGTCTCTAACAACTCTGTACCCACAAACTCTCACACACACACATTTCTGAATAGTTGTAACACTCTCACCACGACTATAAGTCTAACAAAGTCTGGGTTAAACTAACAAGTTGAAGGTGACAATGTCTCTAACAACTCTGTACCCACAAACTCTCACACACACACATTTCTGAATAGTTGTAACACTCTCACCACGACTATAAGTCTAACAAAGTCTGGGTTAAACTAACAAGTTGAAGGTGACAGTGTCTCCAACAACTAAAGCACCCATAAACTCTCACACACAGACATTGTTTCTGAATATTTGTCATGTCAGTACTAGGGTGACTCCCACCTTAGGTGCACCATTTTGCATTGCAACTAAATTTCCTTGTCGCAAAATTCACACATTTTGTCAGAAGTGGTTATACAGACTTAAAACACCTATTTATGTAAGTCCTTCAGTGTATTTGACCACCTCAAGGGCGTTTGGAGACGTTGTTGAGAAAACTTTACCATTGTTCGGTAAATCAGCCAACGACTTCTTCAGAACACTATTCATATCACAAACTGACAGTGAAGTGAGTGTTAGCAGACACAGATGACATTACAAATTGTATGGCTAAAAAAATCCTTTCAACATTTATTATGGATCAGTGCTCACTTTATCATTTATTCTTCAACTTATTACGTATTGTTTTTTATTCAATGGTAAAATTTTGTATTTTGGCAAGTTTTCCCACTTGTTGTGTCATTCAATAGCACTGTCTTTTTTTCTGGGTAAAATTTTGCATCATGGCAAGTTTTTCCTATTCACTGTATCACAACTTTGTCAATTTTTCATATTAAAATTTAACATTTTGGCAAGGTTTTCCTAATTGTTGTGCAATATTATTTTCGTTTTCTATGAAAGTATACAGTTTCCCACTTGTACAGCAATAGTATTGTATTTTTCCATGATAATAAAATGTCTTAGTTTGGTAAGGTTTCCCACTTGTGAAGTATTATAAAGAGCCGTTTCCTGTGACTATAAAAGTGGAGAATTTAGTAGAGTTCATAACATTGTCTGTTTTTACACAGTAAAATTTAGTAATCTAGCAACTTTTCAGTTTGCCAATTTTTTTGTACAACAATGCTCATCTATTTAACGACTCCACAAATTTGGAGTATATTAAACTGCCTAAATTTTGCAATGTTTCCACTTTCCTTGTACAGTAACTTTTTCAAATGTTTGTACAACGATGTGTTTCATGGTTCGGTCCTGTGGACACCAAAACCATAGCAACCCACAGAATCAGACAACAACATCCAAATAACTTCAACCCAACCTGAGAAATACAGTCATCATGCCGACTACATGCATTTACAGTAAAGTCTATATTGACACGATTTCTTTTGATTTCACACTAGGTTATACAAAGAAGACTATACGGGTAAAAACTAACCATAGACAACTGTCCAAGTGGAAAAAATGCATTGACAATAACAGTGAGAGAAGCAGTAGTAGTTAAATGCGTAGTTTTCTGACTTACATTGTCTGTTTGTATACGCAATAAAGTCCATTTGTAGCATACGTGATTTGTGTGTGCCATACAGTACATTTGTAGCATACGTGATTTGTGTGTGCCATACAGTACATTTGTAGCATACATGATTTGTGTATGCGGAGACATAGCATAAAACACATACTACCCCACATACAGTCCTTTGGGTAAATTCAGTGCAGGCAGTAAAACAGATAGAAACACATAGCTGGCAAAGATCTAGGCTACCAGTACTTTCTCCATTGTCAAATTCTCCAACTACTTTTCACAATTCTGTGCTTAGCAGCATATCCCCCACTCCCCTCATTCTATGAACTTTTACCTGATTCCTTCTTGTTACTAGAGTTGTCAACCATTACCAAAAATACACGTCAACAAACTACCTTGATCAATCACATGAAAACTTGCTGTAGCCACCAAACTACTAAGAATCAAGAAATTTTATTTGTCTTCCCTTTGATCTACAGAATCTCAGACTGCAAAGACATACTGAAGAACGTACACTCGTAAGTCAATTTTCTATATTAAACTATTGACTTTATGCTAGCGCAGGTTAATGGGAACAACGACCGAATGACGTCTGTACAACAAAGAATCTAGCAATGCTTTGTGTAAGATTGTCCTACAATTAATCACTAATAGCTTTCAATCTACTCCTATTTTCCTATTTCTATTCACTAGTAATAAGTGCTATAGGATCACTTCCTAAATTGTGAGGTTCAATTAAGTTGTTTTTGACTTTCAAATGAGTGATTTTGAATGTTTTCTTTGAAGTAACCTGGTCATACTGTGGTGAGGAATGAGCTGGGTATTGTTTCTGTGGAAAGATACTACCTCCCGAGATTCAAATCTTAGTGCTGCATTAGGTAAGACTACACTGAAATGAAAATAACTGTTCTACTATAACCACACGAGTCTGTTGGCAGTGTTCAGTGTACAAACTCACAATCCACAATACTATTACTAAGATGAAAATCTAAAAAAAAACTTTTAGTCATGTATTTTTTTTATTATACATTTGACCATAACTTTTGAAGGAGAAATTTGGCAACTTCCTTTTCTTTCTCATCATTATTTTTTCAAGTCAATTGCAAAAAGCAGAAAAAGGGTTCAGTTTTTGTTGACAGCATTCACTATGTCCTATCTCTTTAATGTCAAAATGATATTCTCCGAGATATCCACTCTTTCAATATTTTCAAGAAAATGTGAAATGATGTTTTTTATGATAACAAATGGAATAATTAAAGGTCGTGGTTTGCAATAGTTTAGACAGTTTAGAAGTTTAATTTCAAGTTTTGTTGTTTTTCAATTGACAAATTGTACTACTTAAACGGTACAATTTTACAATTGCATTATTTAGCTTTATTAAAAAATGGTGGATGTAAGTGGGGGGGGGGGGGGACTTTGGTTACATATTCAAACTCCCCCCTTCCCCCTCCCCTAAATAAATTTCAGAGCTACACATCTGACTAGATTGTTGTCTCTGTTACTTCAATTATAAAATTTTGGCCACACCAAAGACACAATGACAGTCAGACTTATAGTTTGCAGCTAGTTCCATCACATGACTGTCTTTTGTTGTAGAATTATCAAAAGAATGCAAATCATCATTCAAAATAAACATCTTGAAAAGTGCAAATTCTGCTGAAATCACTAGTCTAGTTCCTATGCGACGTTTGCTATTATTACGATCATCTCCACTCACGTATCGGGAAAGTCATTTATCTATCACAGAAATCTGTTCTACCCCAACTGTGTTCATATAAACGTGCTGACACTATCGTGTCCCCATGTCATTTTCGATTCAGGTGGAATTCGGTTAATGAGCAATTGTCTAAAGGAACTAACCAATTACAACTGCCTGTCAATTTGTGATGGCTTACTACTGACACAGATTTCTGTGCTAGAATAATGACTTTCTCTATATATGAATGGAGATGATTGTAGTAATCATAACATGTCAGAACAAGACTGTCCTATTCTGCACTCTCTTATTAGTATACAGAAACCATAGTACATGACATTATGTAGAACTTGATACACCAACACGTGTTTCCTACTTCCTTCCCATCTCAAACACCAAACAAACAAATAAATTGCTTAAAAACAAAATGGATGTTCCCCACACATTTACTGTTTCTAAATAAAAAAATCCAGTCATACATGGTAATGTTAGCGGAATCCTTGGAATACTCACAACCAATAATTATGTTTGAATCGTGATCTTGCACACGTACAACTTGACCAAGGTTGGTCTCTGACATCCCTGGGGTTTTACCTTTAATGGTGTACAAAACAATCAAACAATACCAAAACAATAACAACACTAAACAGCAGGAAATGCTTGTATACCAAACTGTTGTAGAACTAATGGGTTTCCATTTAATTTGTCTTTCTCTATAATTTGAAGTGATTCTTCGATGTTAACTGAGGATGTGATATATTCTGTAAATTGTCCTTCGGGTCAACTAGTTTTCATCAGATTCAAAGCTTAATCTTCAAATACTTAGAATCATACACCAACAGATTGGACTTAAACCATGTAAACAGGAAGATCAAGAGAAATGAACAGTCTCTTGTTCTCAGTACATTCACTGAATAGTCTAGTATGTATATTCAATAAACCGTTTCATTGTAAGCACACATGTACTGTAGTAAACCCAACAGTGTTGCTAAGAGAAAATGTAGTGATTTTGTAGTCTTCAACTACTTCTCAACGACTAATTTTTACTAATTACAAAACTGGTACATTGTGTTTATGTGGAAGATGGCATTTTAGTTTTAATTTTGTTTCCGGGATTAAAAAAAAAAAAGATATTAAATCTTTAGCAAAAATGCCCAGGTTTATAGTATTCAATGAAGTCACACTGTGTGTGCATACACATATATTGAATGAAGTACAAGAACATATTTAGGATATCAGTTTGCTAAAAAAAACTTCAACGATAAAGTGTCCACGAATCAACCTGTTTTAAAGCATGAAATTCAAGCTGTGTTTTGTAGGCAATTACTAAAAATCTACCAAGGAAATTCTAGAATCTAGTTCCATAAACATTTTTATATTACAAAGTACTTAATTTCAAATCTGCCAATAGATAGAGGGAGCCCTGTAGACTAAGTTTAACTGAAATGAAACATTTTGTTTACAGGTAATAATATCGCAGGCTCCTGTAGATCAACTTTGTGTTTTATCAAACAGCTGACAGTGATACAATAAAGACAATGGCAAAGTCAAACTGAAATGGAATACAATTATATACTGCCTGTGAAATTTGCTGTTTTTGGAGAGAAAATGCCCTACCATGTACAATATATGGCTGATATACAGCAGCAAGATTTGCAACACAGTATATTGCCTTCTATGAAGAAAGTTTTACAACTCTGTGGCCCAACATCAAACATACATTGCACAATGGCAAGTACATAGGAGATGCAATGTGGGTACAAATATACAATATTTATGTTTTACACAAGTTTTGAACTTGAACTTGATCATTAAGATGCAAAGACATACAACAAAGATGAATATACTGACTTACATGAATTTGACACTGTTTTGCCGTATAACGCATTTTCATAGTCCCTCAGAAGACAGTCATATGTATAAAACTCTGCAAGCAACTGAGTCACAACCGGCAGAGTTGAACTGATAATACAATACAACACAAAGTAGTGACTTTGAATAACAGTATAGTTGACCACACGTGAAGTAGTTAAAATTACACTACCACAGAAGGAGACCACGGTGATACAGACTTGATAGCTACAATTGGTGTGTGCAGTGGTAGATCATTTACGTTACTACTATTGTGCCAACTGGATTGAATCTCTCGTCTCCACGAATTCAATCCTGGGAACTTCCTATCGTGGAAACTCTCAGTAAAGAAAACAACACGTCATCGACATTTATTCTCACGCTTCATGTTGACTGTTTTTCCAAGTAACTGCGTGAATAACCGACATGTTACAAAAGGTCAGGTAGAGATGTTTAGATGTAAACACAATGAAATCTTTACTTTATTCTCAAATACATTATTTTTGGTGTTGTTTTAATGTTTTTACATTATGTTCAACAGGTGGGTGTATAACTGTAACTACCATGACCCTCTATTATGGACTTGGCAGGGTATTGAACTGTATTTGGGTGTCCACTATCATGATCCCACATTCTGGATTGACTGGTCATTCACCCATGTTTGAACTTCACAGGAGGTTTTTTGAAATCATTATATTCTATCAACTGATAAATGAATAAAAGCTCAAATTGTATTGTTAATAAATCTAAATAATAGCACGGCCTTTACTTTGCAATCCATCAAGAATTTAGACAACCTTGGATCACACATACTGCATACCACATTTCCTCTATCTACGTACTGAGCATTGCGTTAATTGGTGCTAAATAATAGGCACTGAGTATAGACTGGGACAGTGTTAATTGGTGCTATATAAATTACGGATTAGTCTAGACATTGTAACTTTCCTTGTGAATATGACCAGAGAGCTGGAGTGAAAGGAAAACAGTAGCCTTGCTTTACAAGTAGGAATCCAACTTGAAGTTGTACTTCAAATAACCTCTAGGCATGGTGGATTGTAGGAATAATCACATGTAAGAGCCAATAACCTCGTTTATACGTCACCTGTCACCAATCTCGCATTCTGATTGGTCGAGACATATACTTACCTGGTCAACAAAAACACTCTGGATTATGGTATCATGTCTCTGTCAATACAAAAGTTTTCTGAAACTGTCCTGACTAAGGAAACCGGAGTCCTGACACTGTCCTGACTAAGGAAACCTGAGTCCTGACACTGTCCTGACTAAGGAAACCTAAGTCCTGACACTGTCCTGACTTCAGACACTAAATGAATACATGTACCCCCTGACACAACAAGAATTTTACATGGATGCATATGACTATGTTTATAATCCTGCATGTAAATGAAAAAACTCCTTTTCCTGAAATGACAACTAAGAGCAGGAGACATGATTCCTGTGTGTAATAAGGGTAATGTAACAGCTGAGTAAATTAGTAATAGTTTCAGGGTTTCATATCATTGTTATTATTCATAACAATGTCATCATATATTTATATTTACATGGACTTCAAACGTCATGCCAGAGATATGCAGTTCTCTACTCCAAACAAATCTGAACTATATTCAACAGGTGGTTACAGTTGCCCAGTGACTCACAGATATAGACTGACTGCCTTGGAAAGCTGGAACTGTAACATACATGGAATAGAAAATGTACACACTCAACATGTACCTTCCTATCAAGGAAAACATTACTATGTGTGGCATACTCCTGAAAAGTGCAACATATTACCATCATCAACATATTCCCATCATGTGCAACATTGCCCTGATATGAGCAACATGTTCCTATCATGTGCAACATGTTCCTATCATGTATAACATAGTCCTATCATGTGTAACATAATAAAATCATGTGTAACATAATAACATCATGTGCAAAATACATGTAATTCTACCATGTGCAACAGCAAACAGCCTCTCCTCCCAAAAATGAAATGAGATATGAAAACAAGGTGAAATCTACAACTTTGAGTTATTACATGTATATGTATTGCTATGGTATCAAATCAACTGTGATGTATGATAATATTGGGCATGTACAGAATCTTGTATACAAAATATTTTGTATTCTGTTCATAAGTGTCAATTTTCAGGAAGTGTTAATTCTATTCACCCCTTCTCCCCCAGTCCCTGTCACTGGAACAGTATTACTGAATTTCAGTCTCCCTTCAGTAGTACGGGTTTGTGCTAGCTACACCAAAAACTTGACATCCCTGTACAGTACACCCAAGAATAGACGTCACCTACAACGTAGGCTCAGTATTTCATTAAATCTACCAGTACGAA
Organism: Glandiceps talaboti; assembly: GCF_964340395.1. Classification (NCBI taxonomy): domain Eukaryota; kingdom Metazoa; phylum Hemichordata; class Enteropneusta; family Spengelidae; genus Glandiceps; species Glandiceps talaboti. The sequence goes on along the minus strand of NC_135559.1, from coordinate 1,448,825 downwards.
TCTATTGCTAGCTAGTTTCAAAACTTAACATCCCTGTACAGTATACCCAAGAATAGACCTGGGTTCGGTGAGTATTTCATTAAATTTACCCGTACTAATCTAGTGCTAGCTAGTCTCAAAACTTAACATCCCTGTACACTACAGTAAGCAGGTCTTGGTACCCAAACAATGATGTCTTTATACCAAGTATGATAACAGAGTCACTACTGACTTGCTCTCTATAATGGAATTTTAATAAAGGCCCTTTTTTTCTTTTTCAGTGTAAATCACTCCTTGAAATTGTTGAGTTGGCTTAATAATATAGTACAGTATCATGGGCTTTGATTAATTTGACCTACGACCTCTATCTATAAAATAGATGATTTAGCAACTCAACTCAACTATGAGTCACTTTATTTTACGCTGACAATTATTAGCAACTAAAACTATATTTTATGCTGCCAATTAGCAACTAAAACTATATTTTATACTGCCAACTAGCAACTAAAACTATATTTTATACTGCCAACTAGCAACTAAAACTATATTTTATACTGCCAACTAGCAACTAAAACTATATTTTATGCTGCCAATTAGCAACTAAAACTATATTTTATACTGCCAACTAGCAACTAAAACTATATTTTATGCTGCCAATTAGCAACTAAAACTATATTTTATACTGCCAACTAGCAACTAAAACTATATTTTATACTGCCAACTAGCAACTAAAACTATATTTTATACTGCCAACTAGCAACTAAAACTATATTTTATGCTGCCAACTAGCAACTAAAACTATATTTTATGCCGCCAACTAGCAACTAAAACTATATTTTATACTGCCAACTAGCAACTAAAACTATATTTTATACTGCCAACTAGCAACTAAAACTATATTTTATACTGCCAACTAGCAACTAAAACTATATTTTATGCTGCCAACTAGCAACTAAAACTATATTTTATGCTGCCAACTAGCAACTAAAACTATATTTTATGCTGCCAACTAGCAACTAAAACTATATTTTACGCTGCCAACTAGCAACTAAATCTACATTTTATGCTGCCAACTAGCAACTAAATCTACATTTTATGCTGCCAACTAGCAACTAAAACTACATTTTATGCTGCCAACTAGCAACTAAATCTACATTTTATGCTGCCAACTAGCAACTAAAACTATATTTTATGCTGCCAACTAGCAACTAAAACTATATTTTATGCTGCCAACTAGCAACTAAAACTATATTTTATGCTGCCAACTAGCAACTAAAACTATATTTTATGCTGCCAATTAGCTGCTTCAACTGAAAATTATTCTATGAGAACTAGTTATAAACTGTGAAATAGCAAAACTGTCTAGACATGAACATTTGTAGGCTTACAGTACTACAGGAGGATTGGCAGAATGCTATAAGTAAAATACATGTATGTCATACTAAAAATACCAACACCACTCATACCTTAAAGTTTGTCTTTCGGATTCTTCCAAGGACAATTTCTAACATTGTGATTGGCCAATTCCCTCGTGATATCAACTGTCTTTCAAAACGTAATGTCCAGGTCACAGCATAAGTCAGAATAGAATCATTACATTGTTGACATACCATAGTCCCCCCCCTGCCATTATGGTATTTACTATATACAACTCTTCTCCAACCCAAATCCTTATAATTGTCTATCCTATAAAACATCTAGACAAGGCCATAAGTCATTAATGGAAAAATCAATATGATCATTCCTGTAGCCTCTTGTTGACAATCATCCTCAAGACATGTTTCTAGACACAATGTTTTGTTCAGTTTTAGGTTAGTTAATTAAAGGGGTGTAATTAAATTTAATTTCTTGCAATTGTCCTTTAATTGGAGGGTAATTAAAATAGTGTCACTAATCAATATTTTGGTACATAAACACAAAAAATAGAACAAAACTAAGGTTTAATTGCAAAAACAACACAAGAAGTAGGTGAAATCATATTCTAAATCACCTGGTTAATATCAGATTCCAAAGTCAGCAACATTAATAAGCAAGAACGGGAACATGTCCATTTTAGATACTAGTGTTACTTCTTCAGATCTTTGAATGGTCTGGCCATGTGTACCTATATTACATTTAGAAGCACTCATTTGAAAGGGTTGTCAGTGGCTGACTGGTTATAGCACTTGCCTCGTACTACTGCAGACGGGGTTCGAACCCATTTAGGGTTCGATTAAATTTACAACGCTGTAAGTAAGAAGAATGTCGTTCGCTTTGACTCTACCAAACAACACAGGTTTTCCCCAGGTAATTCCTCCTTCATTAACACTGAACCCATGAGGGACGGCCCTCACTGGACTTCTTGGGAAACAAGTGTTTGTATATAACCAGTATAAATAAAGATAATGACATGCTTGTCAAATGAATATTCCTTAAAAAAATATTAAACTATTATAAAGTGTACTGTATATATGTAATTTCAATCATGTAACCATGGTAACCACTGAGTAGCTACAATGATAGAAGACCATGGACAACTATAGTCACAAACAGAAATTATCAGCTATATTTTACATGTTAAAGTTTATATAGTAAGTTGGCAGATAAATGTGAATCAAACTTATTTGTACACCATGCATTTCTTATTTCAACTGTATGACTTCCTTCCAAAGAGCTCTAAAAATAAGTAACATCTGAAAAAATACTTAATGGGACACAAGTTGGCTCAGTTTGTACATTTTGGGGCATAATTTTTCCTGCATATTTAAAAGGTACTTGTAGTATTCTGTTTACATACAATGTATATAACCATCATTTGCAATTGACTGAACTCAAATCTGACATCAGAGCATAGATTATAAAAGATCCTATGATGTAATTTATTATATGTATATAATATGTTGAGGAAATTCCAACCATGCAGTCAACTGTTCTAACAATGGCAGAAGACAACTGTAATGTTATTGAAGGTATGTATCAACATTAACATGATACTTTAGTACTAGAAAAGTGTAATCCAAGTTTTTTACAAGCATTGTTACTTGAATAAAAAGGTTATAAACTCAGATTGTGACACTTTAATTTATCAAATGTAATAGTGAACATTAAAGTTGGAATGCAATAATGTGAGAACATGTTTGATAGACTGAGACCGGAAAGTGGTGCTTGACATGAACAGCGCCCTCATACAACACAAAATATAACATTGTATAAAGAACATTAAACACAAACAACTGCTGTTGTAATGATTCCATGCAAATATTGTTGTATATATCTTTGTAGCTTTCACTACCTGTATACATAGGTAACTGCTCAGCCAAACTGATTGAGACACTGACAACCATTCTGTTTATATCATGATGAAAATATAATATTTATAAAATTATGGTTTTTACAATGACACCACACATTCACATACTCTGCTATAGTAACTTGGTTTTGATTTCTTAAAATCAGCACAGAAGACCAACAATACAACAAAATAATTATATATCATTACCAGTGTTTTTCTTTGTTCAGACAAGGAAAATATGAGTAACCTGAGGAGCCTTGTCACTACAAGTTGCTAGGCGAGTAGTGACAAACCTTTTATTTTCCAACTGAATGAAGAAAAATATTGAGAAATAATTATACCTCCTCAAGCATAATTCAGGAAAAATTGGGGAAAAGAGTGACGATTTGAGATTTTTTTTACTCATGTTTCAAGCACTGCAGAACCAGTGATGTGTAGACATGGGTTGTCGTAATGCAGAACGACCAGGTTAAGAATCCATATTTTTGGTTCAATGACCATATCTTGGCTTGTGCATTTTATAATAACTGATATAATATTGATTGATTTCTAAATGACTAATACTTACAAGAGTTACAAGACCAATGATGTCATCACATACACGAGTGTTCCTAGTACATGTATGATATACAGTTACAAGACCAATGATGTCATCACATACACGAGTGTTCCTAGTACATGTATGATAAACAGAATTACAAGACCAATGATGTCATCACATACACAAGTGTTCCTAGTACATGTATGATATACAGAGTTACAAGACCAATGATGTCATCACATACACGAGTGTTCCTAGTACATGTATGATATACAGTTACAAGACCAATGATGTCATCACATACACGAGTATTCCTAGTACATGTATGATATACAGAGTTACAAGACCAATGATGTCATCACATACACGAGTGTTCCTAGTACATGTATGATATACAGAGTTACAAGACCAATGATGTCATCACATACACTAGTATTCCTAGTACATGTATGATATACAGAATTACAAGACCAATGATGTCATCACATACACAAGTGTTCCTAGTATACATGTATGATATACAGAGTTACAAGACCAATGATGTCATCACATACACAAGTGTTCCTAGTATACATGTATGATATACAGTTACAAGACCAATGATGTCATCACATACACAAGTGTTCCTAGTATACATGTATGATATACAGAGTTACAAGACCAATGATGTCATCACATACACAAGTGTTCCTAGTACATGTATGATATACAGAGTTACAAGACCAATGATGTCATCACATACACAAGTGTTCCTAGTATACATGTATGATATACAGAGTTACAAGACCAATGATGTCATCACATACACAAGTGTTCCTAGTATACATGTATGATATACAGAGTTACAAGACCAATGATGTCATCACATACACAAGTGTTCCTAGTATACATGTATGATATACAGAGTTACAAGACCAATGATGTCATCACATACACAAGTGTTCCTAGTATACATGTATGATATACAGAATTACAAGACCAATGATGTCATCACATACACAAGTGTTCCTAGTATACATGTATGATATACAGAGTTACAAGACCAATGATGTCATCACATACACAAGTGTTCCTAGTATACATGTATGATATACAGAATTACAAGACCAATGATGTCATCACATACACAAGTGTTCCTAGTATACATGTATGATATACAGAGTTACAAGACCAATGATGTCATCACATACACAAGTGTTCCTAGTATACATGTATGATATACAGAATTACAAGACCAATGATGTCATCACATACACAAGTGTTCCTAGTATACATGTATGATATACAGAGTTACAAGACCAATGATGTCATCACATACACAAGTGTTCCTAGTATACATGTATGATATACAGAATTACAAGACCAATGATGTCATCACATACACAAGTGTTCCTAGTATACATGTATGATATACAGAGTTACAAGACCAATGATGTCATCACATACACAAGTGTTCCTAGTATACATGTATGATAAACAGAATTACAAGACCAATGATGTCATCACATACACAAGTGTTCCTAGTACATGTATGATATACAGAGTTACAAGACCAATGATGTCATCACATACACAAGTGTTCCTAGTATACATGTATGATATACAGAGTTACAAGACCAATGATGTCATCACATACACAAGTGTTCCTAGTATACATGTATGATATACAGTTACAAGACCAATGATGTCATCACATACACAAGTGTTCCTAGTATACATGTATGATATACAGAGTTACAAGACCAATGATGTCATCACATACACAAGTGTTCCTAGTATACATGTATGATATACAGAGTTACAAGACCAATGATGTCATCACATACACAAGTGTTCCCAGTATACATGTATGATATACAGAGTTACAAGACCAATGATGTCATCACATACACAAGTGTTCCTAGTATACATGTATGATATACAGTTACAAGACCAATGATGTCATCACATACACAAGTGTTCCTAGTATACATGTATGATATACAGAGTTACAAGACCAATGATGTCATCACATACACAAGTATTCCTAGTACATGTATGATATACAGAGTTACAAGACCAATGATGTCATCACATACACAAGTATTCCTAGTACATGTATGATAAACAGAGTTACAAGACCAATGATGTCATCACATACACAAGTGTTCCTAGTACATGTATGATAAACAGAGTTACAAGACCAATGATGTCATCACATACACGAGTGTTCCTAGTATATGTATGATAAACAGAATTACAAGACCAATGATGTCATCACATACACAAGTGTTCCTAGTATATGTATGATAAACAGAGTTACAAGACCAATGATGTCATCACATGTATACACAAGTGTTCCTAGTACATGTAATATATACAGAGTTACAAGACCAATGATGTCATCACATACACGAGTGTAAATTTCTAGTACATGTACATGTATCTAAAGACTACAAAATTAATAATCTTACCTGTAAGTAAGTTTCCATACTGAGAACCTGACATACAAACTAACTAATGTATTCTACACTCAGCAGCAGCCAACACTACAGACTGATAACAACTCTCAAGGCATGCTAAGATTGTCATCAACTAACTCTCTAAACGACTCACTCATATTGTCACAACGACTTTCTAAAACTTAATACCAACCAACCCAAGAGAACAACTGCCCCATATATCATTCACAGACACTACAAAGACTCACCACTGTATCAAAGTTTATAGCGTAAAATCTTTTGACAAAACAAAAGACATTCCAATTATTTTTGCCTTTACAGTTCTTTTGTTGAGGCAGCCACTCTAACAAGTATCACAGGAGTGAAATGTTGTCAACAAAAAAACCTGGACTGCACAAGTTGAGGTTAGACAAATAGCCAAAGGGTGCTAACATGAACAATGGACAAGATGAAGTTCATCACATGATTTATCATTAATTCTATCCTCTATGGGATTAATTCACATGAGGGCCAACAAACCATACATGATTCTCACAATTGTTGGTCGGGTGTTCAGAAATTGGAGTGTCCTTCCTGCTGATGGGGTTTTCAGAAATTAGAGTGTCCTCCATGCTGGCTTGATACTTTAAATTAAAAACGACTATTGCTGTACTTGGAGTCATGTGACTATTTTGACAATACATTGATGTAAACACTATACATTTCTATATCAGTTACAGATATATTCTTTATAAGAACTTTTTTCCTTTTATCCAAAGATACAATAATCTAGGTAGGTGGTTAATATTTCTATTAAAGGAGTCTAATCAACAAGTCCATGGTCAAGTTCATTTTGTCACTGGTGTCAGTTTACACACTGAAAACACCACTTCCTATGTGACAGCAGATTTAATGTTTTACAATTCAGTGGGTTTCATTTTGCCATCCATTGTGAGTGTATTGCTATCATGTACACAATGACAGAGTTGCAGTTGAGTAGAATGTAGTATAATTTGAAGTAACACATAGCATTACAAATAAAGGTGAACACACATACATACATACATACATACATACATACATACATACATACATACATACATACATACATACATACATACATACATACATACATACATACAAACATACATACACACACACACACACACAGACAGACAGACATACATACATACATACATACATACATACATACATACATACATACATACATACATACATACATACATACATACATACATACATACATACATACATACATACATACATACAGACACACATACATACATACATACATACATACATACATACATACAGACACAGACAGACACATATAGTCATGGTCTGCAAGATTGTGTGCCAACCCATGAACTACCACTTTGTAAGTCTACCATCTACACAGACAAAATTGTCAGGGTTAAAGTAAAGATTAAATCACTTACATCAAAGTCAAGTACATTACATAGTGGTACATATCTTCCTTCATTACATCCTGATTCATCCATTTCTTCAATATACGAGTCAATGTCTCTAAAACTGTCACTGTCATCATCATCATAGTCATAGTCACTCACATCTTTAGAGTCTTCACTCTCAATCCAATGCTTTCCTCTGTCACTGTAAATTCTCACAATGGGATTGCTAGCAAACCTAACAGTGAGGGTTTTCTCTGTGTTCCCATCTTTTGTCCCTTTTTTCTCATTGTCTGTAAAGTCATCATCTCCAATGATATTCAGAGATTGATCACTGTCCACTTGACAACTCATCATTTCCACTACCTCGGTCTCTGAGTAAAACTCACTTGGTGCAAGATCAAAAAGTTTGTTTGTAGAATCGTTGAATTCAGACAATTCATCTAATGTATCGTTACTTTGGTTGATTTTCCTCTCCTCTGACCATGACACATCACTGTTTAACCTGTCCTTATGCAGACACGACATGGCCCTGGAACGTTTCAGTCTTAGATCGGCTTTCGCAAGGCTTTGCGTAGAAAGATGTGAAGTGAACCGAGATTTGACTTCAGGTGTTGACGACAAGGCTGGAGAACTGATGGACCTCCCTGACAGAAAATACAAACAAAAAGTCATTATTCTATGTGTCATCCCTAAATGACTCAACATATTTTCAGAAAAGTTAGTGTACACATAACTGGAGACTAGAGAACTGATGGATCTCCCTGAAAGGAAATTTGTACATAAGAAAACACATTTATTTTAATTTTTGCATCTGTAAAATGTTCTGTCATCCAAAAATGACCCAAAATACATTCTGAGAAGTTGTAACCATAACAGGAAGTGTTGTGTTTTCTTCAAGGTTGGCACTGCAACCCTACACCTACATGTATGTACATGTAGGTGTATGTATTGTGGTTCAGGTCCTCTGGTATAAAGAAAGCACAGTCCATTACTTTCTGACAGTGTTATTAATCACAAAAATATGCAATTACTCTTTTGACGAGAGAACAAACATGTATACCCTGTGACTGGTAAATACCAGTTTCAATCTCAGCTCATCACATTTAAGTAAATCTTTTCAATGGAGATGATATTTTTTTCATCTTCGTTTTCTGGGTCATATTTTTATAAATCTACCAAGCAACTGTTTTTAATATCTAAATTTTAATCTAAATCTGAACTGGTCCTTTTAAGTAGTTTCTACCCTTTCAATCCAGGTTTGCATAATTTTTGACAATATATAACTTGTCAGAATTGCTTCAATACTTATGAAAGTATTTTTTCCAGGTTAGAATATTTGTAAAATATAATATCTGAGTTTACCTGGCTGTCTCAATAACTATTGTTAACTAACTTTTACCAGACTTACCCTTCTTTTGTTACAATGTTAACTTAACTTATACCACACTTACCCTATCATTGTTATCATGGCTTCTACACTTCACAACACAGTGTATGGTAGCACTAAGTCACTTTCTATGTGTCTACACTTCACAACACAGTGTATGGTAGCACTAAGTCACTTTCTATGTGTCTACACTTCATAACACTGTATGATAGTACTAAGTCACTTTCTATGTGTCTACACTTCACAACACAGTGTATGGTAGCACTAAGTCACTTTCTATGTGTCTACACTTCACAACACAGTGTATGGTATCACTAAGTCACTTTCTATGTGTCTACACTTCACAACACAGTGTATGGTAGTACTAAGTCACTTTCTATATGTCTACACTTCACAACACAGTGTATGGTAGCACTAAGTCACTTTCTATGTGTCTACACTTCACAACACAGTGTATGGTAGCACTAAGTCACTTTCTATGTGTCTACACTTCACAACACAGTGTATGGTAGTACTAAGTCACTTTCTATATGTCTACACTTCACAACACAGTGTATGGTAGCACTAAGTCACTTTCTATGTGTCTACACTTCACAACACAGTGTATGGTAGTACTAAGTCACTTTCTATGTGTCTACACTTCACAACACAGTGTATGGTAGCACTAAGTCACTTTCTATGTGTCTACACCTCACAACACAGTGTATGGTATCACTAAGTCACTTTCTATGTGTCTACACTTCACAACACAGTGTATGGTATCACTAAGTCACTTTATATGCATCTACACTTCACAACACAGTGTATGGTAGCACTAAGTCACTTTCTATGTGTCTACACTTCACAACACGTATGGTAGCACTAAGTCACTTTCTATGTGTCTACACCTCACAACACAGTGTATGGTATCACTAAGTCACTTTCTATGTGTCTACACTTCACAACACAGTGTATGGTAGCACTAAGTCACTTTCTATGTGTCTACACTTCACAACACAGTGTGTGGTAGCACTAAGTCACTTTCTATGTGTCTACACTTCACAACACAGTGTATGGTATCACTAAGTCACTTTCTATGAGTCTACACTTCACAACACAGTGTATGATAGCACTAAGTCACTTTCTATGTGTCTACACTTCACAACACAGTGTATGGTAGCACTAAGTCACTTTCTATGTGTCTACACTTCACAACACAGTGTATGGTAGCACTAAGTCACTTTCTATGTGTCTACACTTCACAACACAGTGTATGGTAGCACTAAGTCACAATTCTATGTGTCTACACTTCACAACAGTGTATGGTAGTACTAAGTCACTTTCTATGTGTCTACACTTCACAACACAGTGTATGGTAGCACTAAGTCACTTTATATGTGCCTTCACTTCACAACATAGTGTATGGTATCACTAAGTCACTTTCTATGTGTCTACACTTCACAACACAGTGTATGGTAGCACTAAGTCACTTTCTATGTGTCTACACTTCACAACACAGTGTATGGTAGCACTAAGTCACTTTCTATGTGTCTACACTTCACAACACAGTGTATGGTATCACTAAGTCACTTTCTATGTGTCTACACTTCACAACACAGTGTATGGTAGCACTAAGTCACTTTCTATGTGTCTACACTTCACAACACAGTGTATGGTAGCACTAAGTCACTTTCTATGTGTCTACACTTCACAACACAGTGTATGGTATCACTAAGTCACTTTCTATGTGTCTACACTTCACAACACAGTGTATGGTAGCACTAAGTCACTTTCTATGTGTCTACACTTCACAACACAGTGTATGGTAGCACTAAGTCACTTTCTATGTGTCTACACTTCACAACACAGTGTATGGTATCACTAAGTCACTTTCTATGTGTCTACACTTCACAACACAGTGTATGGTAGCACTAAGTCACTTTCTATGTGTCTACACTTCACAACACAGTGTATGGTAGCACTAAGTCACTTTATATGTGTCTACACTTCACAACACAGTGTATGGTAATACTAAGTCACCTTCTGTGTCTACACTTCACAACACAGTGTATGGTAGTACTAAGTCACTTTCTAAGTGTCTACACCACAACACAGTGTATGGTAGCACTAAGTCACTTTCTATGTGTCTACACTTCAAAACACAGTGTATGGTATCACTAAGTCACTTTCTATGTGTCTACACTTCACAACACAGTGTATGGTAGCACTAAGTCACTTTCTATGTGTCTACACTTCACAACACAGTGTATGGTAGTACTAAGTCACTTTCTATGTGTCTACACTTCACAACACAGTGTATGGTAGCACTAAGTCACTTTCTATGTGTCTACACTTCACAACACAGTGTATGGTAGCACTAAGTCACTTTCTATGTGTCTACACTTCACAACACAGTGTATGGTAGCACTAAGTCACTTTCTATGTGTCTACACTTCACAACACAGTGTATGGTAGCACTAAGTCACTTTCTATGTGTCTACACTTCACAACACAGTGTATGGTAGCACTAAGTCACTTTCTATGTGTCTACACTTCACAACACAGTGTATGGTAGTACTAAGTCACTTTCTAAGTGTCTACACCACAACACAGTGTATGGTAGCACTAAGTCACTTTCTATGTGTCTACACTTCACAACACAGTGTAGTAGTAAGTCACTTTCTATCATGTGTCTACACTTCAAAACACACAGTATACCATGGTTGCTACTGGGTCAATTTTTATGCAACACTGGTTTGAAATTCAAGGTTACATTTCAACACAAAAGATAAATGGAAATGAGTTTGTTTTATTCACCACTCTGAGCATACCATAAATGCCATCAGTTTTACTAGGAATAAATTCACTCATTTAATTTATTCTTATTTCTTTTCCATTATTATCACATTTTTATCTAAAACATTAAAGGTGCAGAAGCTGAGTTTATCCATATTTGGGCATAGTTTATCCATATTTGGGCATAGTTTATCCATATTTGGACATAGTTTATCCATATTTGGGCACAGTTTTTACTGCATATTTAAAAGATACTCACAGTATTGTACCAACTGAAGTACATTTAACCATCACTTGCAATTAACTGAACTCAAACCTGGTATTTAGATATAACTGATGATATTATTTATGATACATATAAAAAATGTTCAGGAAATCCCTAGTACTATGCAACTAACAATGCCAGAAGACAATCAGAATGTTAATATAGAAGACATGCAATGACATTAACATTATACTGGAATGTATTACCTTAAATTAAGAGAGTATTTTTTCACTTGAATAGAAAGCTTATAAACACTGCTTGTGCCACTTTAATAGATATTGGCACTAGGAAGCACGGTGAACTATCTAATCTAATATATCTTTGTGAAACAGTAGGTGTGAGTTTCTATATATTAAAGTATGACACATACAGGTTTTACCAATGAGTACTGTATAACACCAAATAATATAGTATTACTATTAGAAAGTCAAAACTGTCTCATCTCCATACTACTGTTACAACTATACTGCACCTCTCAAAGTGGAATGCCATGTTTTTTAACAATTTTCAATAATGGTTACAATATTACTTTCAATGACAGGAAAACTTACATGTTAGTCAAACTTCCAAGTTTAAATAAATCAAGTAGTTTTCTTATCAGTAATACATCTTGTTGTTCCTTTCTACAGTTTTGTTTGTTCAAAATGAAAATCAAACTTTCACTTTCTGCAATGGTACGGTAGTTACTAGTACTTTGCACAGTAAAAATTCTGTTGTTCTTTTGTACAGTTTTGTTTGTTCAAAATGAAAATCAAACTTTCACTTTCTGCAATGGTATGGTAGTTACTAGTACTTTGCATAGTAAAAGTTCTGTTGTTCTTTTGTACAGTTTTGTTTGTTCAAAATGAAAATCAAACTTTCACTTTCTGCAATGGTACGGTAGTTACTAGTACTTTGCACAGTAAAAATTCTGTCAAACTTTTGTTTACATCTCTTAACTGACACCACAAAAACCAACATGTTTTCCCTGTCCATGTGCATTAAGCATATGGCACAAAGTCAACAATTTACACAGAAATAAATTCACAAAGGGCAAACATCAAAGTAATGAATTGTAAATTAAGATTGCCACTTGGTGAAAGCAACTCCATTTTTTAAACTCCTACAAAACTTACAATATGTTGTGAAACATTTGAGCTATTATACTTCTTTGGCATGGAAATACTTGGTAATGATGTGCGAGTTTCTACTTCAATGCCATTAATTTGTAATGACTGTGTTCACATCTCTCCATCAAAACTATCCTTCCTGCAACACCAATGTGTTTCTAAAGTAAATGACTTGTAAACTTGTCACCATATCACTTGTTCATTCTTCCAACAAATATGGGGAGCTAACACAACTATAAACTTTTTTCACAGGCATTTGTTTCCCCGAGATATGTATCAGAATGCTTCTATCAGAATACAATAAAATGTCGATAATATTTCAACATTTTCTAGCCACTGTAGAAGAATTTCCGAAATTGTCAGGTATTTCATTTGCTCATTTTTTTCTCCGCACTTTCCTGATAGTGATCAAAAAAATCTAACAACATTACTAAATACCTATAAGAAAACATCAACTATTAGAAACTATTGGCATTAACAGCAAAAGCCAGCTTCCAACATCTTTCATGATTCAAGTCTTTCATATATGCAACAAACTAAAACATCTCCTAATCTTCAACTTAACCAAACGGTTAGCAACATTGTGAAAATAGAACACTTTTCAGTCGCCTCAAAAAAAGCCAAGAACTTTCTAGTGTGCCTACAGCATCAGGGCAAAAATTGAAAGGTAATATGTACGGGGGTCATGCAAGTAAGTGGTTTAGTTGTCGGTTAGTAAGAAAATACCATAATGGGTTCCTGAATTGCTGTATCAAAGTTAATACTAATATGCTACTTTTCAAGTGATTTCCTTCAACCTGGGTGGCAAAAAAAGACTTTCAACGTACACACCTGTAAAATTGGCATGATGTCGGAAGACCTCCCAATCCCTCTTCATTGGTACAAGTCTCGCAAAAGACTGCCAAAAGTATTGGGAGATGACAGATACCGTTATAACAGATTTTCGACGTCAGGGGTATAGACAGTCAACCAAGCAACGACCGAGGTTTTGAATAACTTTGAGATGGAATGGAGCAGAGCACTTAGTTCAATTGTAAGGTCATGTTGGACAGGTATAAAATTTCCCACTTACAGGCCAGGCTGTTTCATTTTCTTGTTTACAGATCTTACCAACCATGAAGTTTTGACAGATGATGTCCACGGAGAGCTTCAAGTTTTCAAAGTAAAGTGTCAATGCAAATAAAAACTCTACATTCTGGGCAGAATGCACCTTGAGTCCAACGTTCATAAAATAACAAACACTTCAACGTTTTTTTTGTAACGTTGTAACATGAGAACTTGTTCTTAGTTCTTCTCAAAGTAAAGTACAAACAGGTGTTCACTGTCGCCACTCAATGGGAAAGACACACTTTTTTCATTTCTTCAGGATTTCATGCAAGATTCGACACTACATTCATTTAAAATATGAACAAGGTTTACATAATTTTGTTCCAGATTTCAATAATTCAAAAAAAAAAATCTATTTTGTCTTGATTTTGAAGCAAATAAGTGTAAAATTTCTTGCAAAATCATTGTTGATATAAAAGTACTGGTTTTTGTACAAATGTTGAGTCCATAGATACTCATCTTACATTATCGTAAGTCTTAGGAAAACATCAAAATCTGATTTACTATAAGCCTATGATCAGTGTTGATCTTACAGATTATTGACTTATCTAAAAGTAAAAGTACCAAGAGATGTGAAAATCTGGTTGTTAATATTCCCTATAGTTTATCACTCTATGTGTTTAAGACTGCCAAAGGGGACGGTATATGTACTGTAAACCTGGACATTATCACTAAAGTCTTATTTTCTTAGAAGTGCGCCAGTCACCCAGCCTTGATATTTTTAAGAAGCGCATCAAGACTTATCTGTTTAGCAGAGCCTACTGACATCTCTATATACCCACACTTTTGTAAAGCGCCATTGAACATTGCTATGTAGTGGAGTTTGGCGCTATATAAATCTCTTTGATTGATTGATTTTCGTTTATTTCGCTAGAAAACTAAAATGCAAAAATAACTAGTGACTAAAATGCCCTTTGTAGCAGTCTGGTAATTAGTAAAAATTAGCCTTTGTTTGACATGAATGTTTATAGAGATAATGAAATGTTGCTTACAATACATGTAGTATGTGTATGACCTATATTCTATCATAACCTCTCTCCCCTCAAAGAGATAAATGGATTTATAGTCCTACGAAATCACTAGGTAACAAAGATAGTTTGCTGTGAACTGTGGGCTGTTGGAATTCTTTCAAGTTCTGTATTTTTTGTAACAAGTAATAAATAAGTAAACTTTGAGTTCACACATCTTTGTTTTACCATAGTGACCAACATGAACAATGGTGAAATGTTCAAGATGCTATAAATAGTGTGTTCATGCTCCTGCTCTGACCCCTACACTGCTGAAATGTACAGGAAAAATTGTGAGCCCTCACCCCCACCTCCAAACCCACCTACGCCATCAACCCTCCTCCCGTTCTAACCATGAACTAAACATGTACACTAAAGTATAACCCTTCACCAATGTTGGTGGAGAGTCAATAACTTAAGTTGTCAGTGCTTGTTTGTTGTCACATTTGTTCTGTGTATTGTCCCTCTTCTCCACTGTTTACATTTTCAAAAATGCCCAATTCATCTTTCTTATTTGCATACTGTATATACAACTAGCTGTAACTAGTTTACTGATATCTATTTTGGTTGTTTCACATAACATCATTCATGGAATGACTACAAAACTAAGTGGCTATGGTATGTTTAAGTCTATAAATAAGTTAATGTAAAACTATGAAACACTGAACTTTGATTATATTTATTTTGGAAGGATACATGTATAATGTATACAGCATTTATTTGGTTTGCTTAAATTTGGTGGCTTATTTACAGACATCAAAGCTGTACTAGCTGCAACTGTACAGTACTTAGTAGTATTTTATCGATCTGACAACCACCAAAACATTCATTGAAAACTGCTCTTGGTCTAATACAATTAATTAGACAATGTAGATGTTAAGTGGGTGTGTGTGTGGGGGGGGGGGGGGGGGGGTCGATTGTATCCAGAAGTACTACAGTAACTGGTTGAAATGATTATCGCACTGAGGCACTGATGTGTTGATACAGACCTGAAAATACATTTGATTTGATTGGATTTCTTGTGCCATATTTATGTACAACTGCTGCTACACAAATATGATTATCTACAGGTGATTTATTACTGTACAAGGTACACGTTATATGATAAGACACTGGTAATCCAGCTTTTAGTTTCACTGTGATAGACGCAAACTAAATCTTTTGTTCTTTAATCCTCATTTGCCCAACTTGGAGTTAATTGCGTACAAACAAATACCCCTAGGGAGAAAGAGGATTAATGTGGTACATTACACAAGTCAAGTGGGTGATAGCTGTTCCTCTGTTGTGCAATTGTAGTCACCCTGTGATCAAGATAGTGTAAACATTGGAAGTCCCAAAACAGAACTGCAAATTCAAGTTTTCACAGATGCCTCCCCACTGAGACTATAATAAAACCAATGTCCATTCAATAGCTTATCTCTGGAATAAATATATACGTATATTATAATAAACATTTCATATATGATTCAAAAGTTTTAATTTCATGATACTTAATTTCAGTACACCAAAAAATTTACTTGGTGAGGGAGTTCAAAAGCTAGGTCAAGATCAAAGGATTATGACTGTGAAATATGATAGACCCAAAGAACAGCATTTTACCTCATAAACAATTCCAAGTCTCATACAGTCAATTAGCAAAACAGAAGTAACTCTGTAAATGGGTAATTTAAGAAGTCTTTCATTGCAATATTTGACATTTGTCAACTTTTCTAGGGGATTTGTAAATACTTACAACAGATTGAAATTTTCTTTTGACAAACGAAAATTCATAAACATCGAAATAGCAGTTTTAGGAGTGTAGGCTACAGTTAGAATAGGCCAGAATAGGGCAAAACAAAAGACTGTTTCTGGCCAGGACATTCTGTCTAAAGTGGTGCGATGATGTGATTTTTTTTTTATTCTCAACAAACCTGTCACTCAGTCTACTATTTATGGTAGTTACTGTTCTTTTTATTTGCCGTAGTACTTTAGAACAAGCGTGTATGTGGGGGCAAATGTTGTTTGCTTGTTCACGATTGGCTCTGCAGTTGTCTTCACTGAAGTAAGGAGGGTTATTTTTGTGTTTCCCCACAGATCTGCAGACTGCATGGGATGGACAAACACGACAAAAAAAGACAAACAGTCCCGACACGAGGTTATTTAAGTGATGTGTGCAATGACCAGAAACAATTTGTTTGTTTTTTGTTTGTTTTTTTGTTTTGTTTTTTTGTTTGTTTGTTGTTGTTTTGTTTTTTTTTGGGGGGGGAAGCCATATCTGAAATAGTAGTAATGTTAGACCTTTTAGACTACAGGTAGGCTAGTTTCACCTTTGAGTTAAAATGTACATGTAATGGATTAGGTCAATAAAAGTTCAAACTTCTGCACTATTTTCTTGTTCTACAAATGTATGTTATATATAGCAACATACAAAACAAACAAAATATTTATGTGTTCATTCTACAATTCCAATGAACCAGTTTCACATCACTTTGTATACCAGAAATGCTGAAATTGACAAGACTGGTTTTGTAAGGAGTTGGTTTGTATTCCTAAACACCCCACCACCTCCCCCCTCCCCCTCCTAGTAATATTGCATTGAATTCAACGTTGTAATTATTGCTCAAAGTGAAATTCTCATTTGCATAGTGGTAAGATATGCCAATTTCTGACCAATCTTTGAGAGTGTTACATTTCCAAAAACCACCTGTTAATTTCGTGTGACACCATAAAGCCATGCCGTGCAGTCATAATGATAAGGCCAAATAAAAAAAGTTGTTTGGTTCCGGTTACCCGACCCAACCTAAACTTTTCTCTGCATATTCAAGAAAAAAATAAGAAAATCGCAAAAATTGTGAAGTCTCGCAAGAAATACTGGATGCGGAAACTGACATAAACTGAAAAAGGCAGTTCTTCCAATCTGTAATGGCAGTACATCTGATGAGAAGAAGCCAAAACACAGAGACTAAATGGAAAACAACAGAACTAGACACCCACATATGAAAAAAAATAAAAATAAAATAAAATAAAAAATCTAACTACCCCACCTTTTCTAAAATTGAATGTAATCGGAACCACACAATTTGTTTTTGCCTAAGTAGAACCTGGCAGCTTTAACTTAAAACGACCTGCATAACAGTTGTAAGGGGAACACACTATGTCTGAAAGAAATTCAAATTGGCATGAAGAACCTGTACACACATATCATAAAATAAGTCACCAGAAAATAAGCAAATAATACAAACCTAAATGGGTACAAGTAGTGAAAATTTTTGACTATTTAACCTAGTCAAAGGAATTCCTAAGACAACTCACTAGTACTTCTTGCCAAACAAGTAGACAGTATATAACACAACAAAGTCCTGATATGCTCTATTTAAACTGAAATACTGAACACTAAATGATTCAAATCAAATCGGTTCTTTGTCGCAACATTCGTCAAGAGTCTAACAGTTCAACTATACCTCCTTGTACTTTCAGATTATGAGCCTCAATTGGATGCTGACAACAGCTTGGTTGTAATGTAGTATTTCACAAAAGTGTTTTCTTTTGTTTAGGGCAGTAAGTAAATGTAGGTAAATGTTGTTTGTAATCGAACTGTTGTGATTTTATGATGTGATGTGCTTGGCAGTTTTTTTATGTTTTTTTTTTATCTGAATCATGTTTTTTAAACTTTGCGATTTGTTATTGAGACGTGTTGTGTAATGGTCTTTAAACAATAAATTATTATTATTATCGTCATTATTAAATCTAAACCTGACTTCCAAAGGTACTATCTCCAGGTATTTTTCCCAAGGTTCCCACCAAAATTACAGTATGTCTGGAAATGTGTGCAAACTTTACCAACTTTATTCCATTTACGCTATTAGCACCACTGAGATTCCTAGTTCCTCATACTATTACTACCATTGGATAGGTGGTGTTTTCACTTGTGGGTTTACATTATGACATCAATAAAAAAAATGTACACTTATCATTACAGAATGACTCCTAGGATAACAGATATCTAGACATTTTTCAGTGACAATATCAACTTAGTCACAAGTCATTCTGATGTAACCTGCTTCTTTTTGACCACTCACAAAGTACATGCCTTTATATATATCTGAAAAGAATCTATAAAATTATGAAAATCAAACATGTTATCGCAAATACATTTTCAATTTTCTCTTTTAGTTCACCAAGCAACAAATAAGTATTCCCATGTTATTTACTTCTTTTACATATTCCATGACCAAATGTTCATCTTGATAAATTAGAAGGAGCTCAAAGGTTACTACTGGCTTTTCTAGGCTTCACACCTTATAAAAGTTCCAAAGTGTTATCTGTGAATCTAGTGCCTTCAAGTCAAGCATTGTGATGTCTGGTTGAATTTAACAACATGACAAGGTAAAATGAGGCTTGCTGATGAAAACGTGTTACTACTTCTATGGAATGTGACAAGCAACACGCACACTGTGTATCGTTTGTACTTTACAAAAAGTGTGTCACTTAGTACCTACCTCCTAAAAAGAGTTGGTGTACTAGTGACGATTTACAGGTAATGTTTGTATCGGCTGAAGGTGATGAGAGTATCACTAGCCATGACCACACTGATCATTTACATACATGTAGTTACGGTTTGTATCTGCTGAAGGTGATGAGAGTATCACTAGCCATGACCACACTGATCATTTACATACATGTAGTTACGGTTTGTATCTGCTGAAGGTGATGAGAGTATCACTAGCCATGACCACACTGATCATTTACATACATGTAGTTACGGTTTGTATCTGCTGAAGGTGATGAGAGTATCACTAGCCATGACCACACTGATCATTTACATACATGTAGTTACGGTTTGTATCTGCTGATAGTGATGATAGTATCACTAGCCATTATCAAACTGACAATTTACATAGTTACGGTTTGTATCACTGAAGGTGGTTATAGTATAACAAGCAATAATCACACTGGCAATTTATATTGTTACAGTTTGTATCGCTGAAGGTCCTTATAGTATCACTAGCCCTGATCACACTGATGATTTACATAGTTAGGTTTGTATCAGCTGAAGATAATAGGTGCATTACTAGCTGTGATCACACTCCCACAAATACATGTATAGCACTGTACTTACACTCTGGGCTAGCTTTGAGAACTAGAGTAACACCAAGACAATCAATGGGCTAGCTTTGAGATCTAGAGTGACACCAAGACAATCTATCGGCTAGCTTTGAAAACTAGAGTGACACCAAGACAATCTATCGGCTAGCTTTGAGTACTAGAGTGACACCAAGTAACACCAATCTATCGGCTAGCTTTGAGTACTAGAGTGACACCAAGTAACACCAATCTATCGGCTAGCTTTGAGTACTAGAGTGACACCAAGTAACACCAATCTATCGGCTAGCTTTGAGTACTAGAGTGACACCAAGACAATCTATCGGTTAGCTTTGAGAACTAGAGTGACACCAAGACAATCTATTGGCTAGCTTTGAGTACTAGAGTGACACCAAGACAATCTATCGGCTAGCTTTGAGTACTAGAGTGACACCAAGACAATCTATAGGCTAGCTTTGAGAACTAGCGTGACACCAAGACAATCAATGGGCTAGCTTTGAGAACTAGCGTGACACCAAGACAATCTATAGGCTAGCTTTGAGTACTAGAGTGACACCAAGACAATCTATAGGCTAGCTTTGAGTACTAGAGTGACACCAAGACAATCTATAGGCTAGCTTTGAGTACTAGAGTAACACCAAGACAATCTATAGGCTAGCTTTGAGAACTAGCGTGACACCAAGACAATCTATTGGCTAGCTTTGAGAAATAGACTGACACCAGGGCAAATCTCTGGGCTAGCTTTGAGAACTAGAGTGACACCAACACAAATCTCTGGTCCTGCTTTGAGATCTATATATAAGTAACATTATGATTGGTTTGTAGGCTAGCTTTGTAGTAACACTAAGACAAGTCTATAGGCTAGCTTTGAATGTAATACAAATTAATACCATGGGAGTGACTCACTGTATGCTTAATGTAGCTAATGCATTTCATGATAGATTCAAATACACTGGATGAAGGCCGATAGTGTTAGTCTGAACACAGCTATCATTTCTCAATCATCAGTCAGTCTCCCTGTTAAATGCATCCCAGGCAAGAGTTAAAAACACTGGAGAACGAAGGATGACGTTAGTCTGAACACAGCTATCGTTTCTCAATCATCAGTCAGTCTCCCTGTTAAATGCATCCCAGGCAAGAGTTAAAAACACTGGAGAACGAAGGATGACGTTAGTCTGAACACAGCTATTGTTTCTCCATCTGTCAGTCTCCCTCTAGAGATTTAATACAAGTACTTCAGAGTGGTACATGTAAGTGTACTTTTTTTACATGTACCTTTATTCATACATTGTTGTCCATAGAGTAGTCAAAATACCAAACTAGTTAAGTCATCTTCTAAATTTTACACCAACAGCTACTGTAGTACAAAACAACATAATGCAAATACTAGCCTAACACTGAAAGTGTTCATAGCAGAGAGTGACTCAGACAATTACAGTTACTGTACATTATTTGTAAATCAGTTTCATTTTTTGTAAGATTATCGTCATTACAACTAGAAAGTAAAAACAATCATTTTAATTTATCTATTCAAAATGCATCAATAAAAAGTTTACTTCAGAACTTAAAAAAAATTGGCAAACCTTAGAAATCAAAATATGATATTATAAGGTACATTTGTATATAGATTTGCCATGTTTATGTATCATGTACAGAGTTTTTTCTAAGGTCTCGGAACCGGTAACAGAAAGATGTGATTCTGACAAAACTGGCATAGCTCCCCATATACATATATTATACCATAATTTTGGTGGTGAACCCCATAAAGATGACTGGGGCACTCTGGTAGATTTTACCTACTTACCAAAAAACACTGGATGTAAGTGGAACACTACTGCAGGAAATAAAGGTACATGTAATTTCATAGTTGTTCAAATTTTACATCACATACATTATGCCGAGAAGCAAATACATGTAACAGCCATTCTCCTGTATGTCGTATATTTATCAAAGTTGCACTGTTGCCTTTTACAACATATCATTAGTTGATACATGTATGGAATGCAAGCCCTGATAACAGAATTAGTCAGAACCATAAAAAAATAAGCCTGGAGTACTTTCTTATCAATATGTACACGATTATACGAAAGTTGAACAATTTGAATGAGAAAGGTTCAACAGGAGTCTAAAATTCATTCCACAACTCTCTTTAGTGTTCTAGTCATTGCCTGTACATGTAGTCTTGAAGGATGTACACACTACTACATTATTTCAACTATTATTTCAACTTGTATGTTGAATATGCTATCAAATAAATCAACTTATACTCTCTGACAATCATAAAAGTTGTGAAGGAATTTGTGCGAATTTGGGGCAGCAACCATTCTGATTAAAATCTGATGTACATGTAGGAATATGGCTTGATTTGATTTCTTTATTTACTGCCATTTCCTTCACACACACATATATATATTGTTGTTTGTTTTCGATATTTATTTTGTTCCGGGATGCTAGCCTTTTTTGTCTTAGGGGTAGAAACAATAAATGAAGGGGACAGAGGTAAACAGAGAAATCACAACATATTCCTACATCAGATATTTATCAGTTTTGAGCAACAACTTTCTGGATATATTTTACACCAACTATAGTATCATTATATGACAATGATTTCAAGTTAGTGACATTCCCTTTCACCCCCCCCCCCCCCTCCCAGTAAGGAGAGAATCACTGAGAAATTTAAATAATAGTAAAAGTTCTTATGTTTATCATTTCTTGTCTACTATTATCACTTACATTGTACACATACTGATAGTTTGCACCAACCTTTCTATCTGTACAGTATAGGATCTAACTTAACTTTTGCCCTGAATAGGCCATTTTAAAATTTGCCATGGTGGTGCTTTACTTCCTGTCTGTGTGTACCTTGCCAAGGTATACATGGTATCGGCTACTCGGTTAATCATAGAGCACTGCTGCTTTCCTCGATGTCTGAACATTACAAAAAATATCCCTGATTTAGACTTCTACAAAATACCAAGGGACAAAGCTCTTAAAAAACGGTACTATAGGTGATGATACCCCCAATTTGAGTGAGAGCGCTGTATTCTCAATTTCCTGTTTGCAGTCTGGACTGGCCTATTGCCCCATCATTACATTTGTACAAGTATTAAGTGTACTGTGTAGTAACAGAATAAAATTCCAAAACAATCCACTATATCACTATTTATCATGTCTTGACATTGACCATGTGTTCTTTAACAACATTTCATAGCACTTCTTATCTGACCATGCACTTTCTTTGATAAAATTCTTCCAGTATTGTAACCTTGGCCTTGTTTTGATAGTTGCTATGAGACAGCGTTTTATCAAACCTGTTACTTTATATGATGCGTACCACTAGTCTATACACCAGTATATTGGGCTGTAAACTACAGTCACAGTGTTTCCATATTTATGTCTGCTTCTTGACTGTGATTCTCAAAAATTCAATTTTAAGTCTGGTAAATAGCTTTGTTGTTGCTGAACTCAGGAAATATACCAAGCTAAACTGTTCAAGAACAAGAGATTTATGTATGAAAGAGTGTGGCAAGTCCTTTGAAATATACTGAGAGGAAATCCTTACAATGGTCAATTCATCAGTACTCTGCAAGGTTTGAATGACATTCAAATCATATTGACACCCACTCATGCACACATGCACGCATTCACACACACACACACACACACACACACACACACACACACACACACACACACACACACACACACACACAAAAAAAAAACAACAACACACACACACACACATGCATGCATTCACACACACACAGGGACACACACAGACACACTCACACACAGACACACATGTATACATACATATACATATATACACACACACAGTTATTTTGAATTCAACACGGACTTCGAAACATCTTATGAAAGCGTTCTCACTTTTTAAAGAGATTTGATTGAAGTTTTATTGCGCTAAGTAGCACTGAAGTTGTCGTTATTTTTTGCGGCACGAACTTCACTGCGCTTTAAACAATCAGGTTTTTGAGCTAATACTAATACAGCAAAACAAAGTGTAGGGATTTTGTACAACACCTGCATAAACTTTGGTTTAATGTGTAAAGTCCATGTACAATACTGCCTCTGTTAAAATAATGATTCCTATGCCTAGTCAGGCTCACCTATCTCCATGTATGCTTTCCTTTTCAACCCCTAACACAATGCACATTCAAAATAGGAAAACCATTGGAGAAAATGTTGTGTTCAAATTTTCCTTTGGTTTCATTTACATTAGAGTAAATGGTCCACGTGGTGAGTGCAGATCATTAATTCTTCTTTTGAAACCAAACAAAATTGATTGCAATAACAGTGATTTATACATCGATACATCACATGCTATCTGAATTCAACCATGTAGATGTACATGTATGTTCAAACTCAGCTTTCAAATTAAGTCATCGAGCAAAGTTCGAGTTCCGGTAACTGTACAATGTATACACTCTTCACAACTGAAAAATCCACCTAAAATCCTCACCAACACAGAACGCTAAGTCATCAACATCAATTAAAGATGCTACTTTATAAATCAACAAGTCACCAAATTTACATTTAGCAACAAATGGGTAGTGTACTCCTCACTACTATCAAATCCTAGTAGTAGTACCTTCCAATTGCCATCAAGGCTACTGTGTGACATCTGAGCTTAATAGAGATGTTGGGTTATAGGGCAAAGTTGATATATCGGTAGTTGATATCATAAAGAAAGCTGAACCCTATATTCTTCAATCTTACCTTTGCTACATTAAATTTTACTCAAGATGCCTAACATGTGCAGTTTTGTTATATTCAAACTTTATTAGGTGATTTCTCAATTAATAATATACATGTATATGTATGTTAAAGTTCTTGTACTGTGTACAATAGACCAGTATTAGTGTGTGTGAGTCTGTGTGTCTGCATGTGTATTTCTGCATTTGTTTGGGAGTGTATTAGTGTGAGTGTGTGAGTGTGTGTTTGTGTGTGTGTGCATGCATGTGTTTGTGTGCATATGTGTATGTGTTTGAGATTGTATGTGTGTGTGTGTGTGTGTGTGTGTGTGTGTGTGTGTGTGTGTGTGTGTGTGTGTGTGTGTTAAAGTTCCTGTACTGTGTACAACAAATAATATTTTCATGGTTGTTTCTAACCTATCAATCTACATACATGTTTATGTGCAACAATGTGTCTCTAAATGATCCTTTTCCATGGTAACCTTATAATGTGAATTATGTTAAATGTACATATAATATGGCAGCTACATGTAAGATAGTTCAATTAATAGCGTCAGTCATCCATCAACAATATGCATGCTGAACATTGTACAATGTAGTTACACTAATAATGTGAATAATTAGAATAATTGTTATATATTTTTTTACATTTTTTGTTGCTTCAGCAAATCCTTACTATATTCTCATGACATAAATAGATTTTAACAAATTGAATACAAGGTGACTGGAGACAGATGACAAGGTTTCTTGTTCTCAAAAAACAAAACAAAAGTGCACTGTGATTATACTAACGAGAGATTCCTGTACACTTACTGTATAATATCACTTTATCTTATAAGTCCAGTGGAATTTATGGTTGTCAGTTTTGATGAACAATAAAGTTGTATGCCATCACAAATTGTGTTACCCGTGTACTTATATTAAGTCCAGATGTTGATCAACACATACTATAGTATTAAATGTACACAGTAACTAGAACACGTACACAGTAACTAGAACACATATTTATGTTTCTATATACACAAACATATAGTGTACATGTATAGTGTACATACAGTTACATTGTACCTACATGTACCTACCACCAACATTTTGTACCTACCTTCCTTCCTACCTCACTCCCTCCCTACCTCACTCTTTCTCTCCACTCCTTCATGTACTCTATACCTACTAACCTTAAACTACCTACCTACCTACTGAGCAAACATGTAATTGAAATCTAACCTTTCCCCTCCCCCTCCCCATCACTGAAATATACAAGTATTTTCAAGAACTGAAATATCAAAATTCATGTCTTTCATAACATTGATTAATAATACACAAGGCTGAGATGATTTTTAAGAAAATACTAAAAACCTGTAATTTAATCTTACTTAAACATGAATTTCAAATGTTTGCTTAAGTTAAAAACTGTACATGTTTCAAATCAAAGACAACCATTGTAATCATGAAAGTAGTATACATGGTATTGCAATGTTCCAAATCAGTCAAAATCATTCAAAATCACTATTTCCCGATTTTTCATAAATTATGCTTTACTTTAGTAGGTATAATTGTATTATTCAACCAACTTCAACTGGAAAATAGTTATGACCTAGTACCGGTAAGGTTTTGTCACTACTTGTCTAACGACTTGTAGAGCATTTAGGTCACTCATATTTTCCTTGGCTGAACGAAGAATAATATTTGGAATAAAATGTAAATGCACACTGCACCTAATAGTCAAATACAGTATACATGTACGTAGAATTATGTAGTATGTATAGGTATGACAATGTATAGCAGAATGGGTTATTTTTATCACATTTGACCTTGTATTAAAACTAAATAGGTGCAGTTATTCAATTTACTCAGATAGTCAGAGGTTAATTGGAATGTTAACTACATGTAGTGGAGCTGTACATGTACATGTATGTTGAACCAAAATGTCAGCTTGGTAAATCAAATGACTTGTACAGGTTATAATACACAGTAAAGAATGAGGATTGTCCAGCAAGATAGATCGAAATGAAAACTAAGCACTAAAAAACTGTTCACAGCTTGTGCATTATAACCTAGTCATAGAGCTGTGTTTGTGAACATACTAGTAATTTACTTGAATACAATAGAAGAGATAAAATTAGAAGTAGTCTTTGTGATTGCATTAAATATGTACATAACTATTATTATATGACAAACTGTGGAGCCTTGAGAATCAATAGGTAAATAACTCTATATACATATTAATTTACAAAAAATACATACCACCATTACCCCTCCCACCCCACCCCACCCCCAGCTACTAAAAGTTAATTTCAGGGAGCCAATTATTTAAAAGGTGTCATACATGTAGTTATAAATCACAATACCAATCTGATTCCTGGACCATCATGTTAGAGATACATTTACAACAGAAATATATCCGTCATTATCTACCAATCCTACCCCACTCCACTCCATTAAAAGGTTAATTTCAGGATGTGATTACACTCAAAAGATGTCATAACACTGGCTACAAATGACAACACACATATCATATCACCAATACCAAGCTCCCTCCACCATTACTTAGACTAGAGATGTTATTGCTACAAAAATCTGTACATCGATCATCAACCACATCACCCCCTTATCCACCCATCCACCCCTTACATGTAGCCACCTATACAATGTCAATACCTCTAACCCACCCATCCACACCCATCCATACAAAATGTACAATATCGATACCCCTAACCCACCCATCCACAGCCACCCATACAATGTCAATACTCCTAACCCACCCATACACACCCACCAATACAATATCGATACCCCGAACCCACCCATCCACCCCTTACACAGCCACCCATACAATGTCAATACCTCTAACCCACCCATACACACCTACCCATACAAAATGTACAATGTTGATACCCCGAACCCACCCATCCACCCCATCCATAAAATATCAATACCCCTTACCCATCCATCCACCCCTTACACACCCATCCATAAAATATCAATACCCTTAACCGCTGCCCCTAAACCCATCCATCCACCCTGGTGAAACATCATTCTATATAATATATACCCATCCACCATTCCTTACCAATCCATCGCCCCTTACCCACCCATCTACATGTACATGTACATGTACACATATCACCCTTTACCCACCCATCCACCTCTTATACACCCATTCCCATCACCCCTCCCTACTCATCAACCCTATACCCATCCATCAACCCATCCCCTCATCCAACCAAAAGATTACAATATTAGAATTACTCAAAAATATCCCACTGCAAAAACAAAAGGTAGCCAAAGGTTTGAAATTTTAAACATTACTTACAACGTCTATCCGGATAATGTTGACGTAGCCAACAAAACTAATTCTAAATGCACAATACAAATGCATGTAACACAAAGCTGAAGCATATAATCGTTTTTCCCCAAGGGAAAATTTGAAGGTGAAAAGTGGTACACAAAACCTACATGTATACAATTGGTGAGAATAGCGACATAGTGCCAGGATGTACGATGTACATGTTTGCTATTACCATGATTGATTCATCACATTCTAGAAAAACTTCAAAACATATCACGTTACACTACAGCTTTGGTGGTAAGTAGGTAAAGCTGAGTTACCCTATGTTATTATTAGATTATGTTTATCAATATCATCAGTTATCCCCACCTCCATTCCACCACCCACCCCCACCCCCAAAAAAATCAATAAATAAAAAATTGTAATGTGGATTTTAAACTCTATGCAAGATTTTCTTTAGGATTTTATTAGTCTTTTCTTTAGTCCCTTAGGTCCCCCCCAAAAAAAAAAGAGAGGAAAAACAATAAATTAAAAAAAACCACATATTTAAACTCTTTTACAAAAGCAAGATATTCTTTCACTAGATTTAAAGATTTTCACTTTCTCTAGATACAAGGTGAGAGAGATGTTTAGTAAAGTTTACATGTTCTTCATATTTCAACATCCCAACTATAGTATGCAATACATAATGTGCTATATTATGATTTTGTAATTTTACCAAAAGTGTCCCTCTACAAACCAGGCTCCACATATATTCAAATGCCTGTCAAGGAAGAAAGTTCATCACGAACTAGTCTGTAAGATACAGATGTATCTGTGCCATGCTATCAGCTAGTTCAGAAGCCTGATAGGGCTGAACAACATAACATATACTACAGTTTAACTGCAAATTAAAGCATAAAAACGCACTAACCTGGAGCACTTGTGAGGGGAAAATTGCTTCGTCGTTTCCTTGGTGACGTTAATTCGATTATTTCCTGCTGAGATGTACATGTTTCAGGTTGTTGTGTATTTGAAGACTGCTTACTTGTGGATTTGGCACCAATTGGTGATTCTTGGGTACATCCCTGTGCTTGGTTATACTGCTGTCCTGATCTTGTTACACCTTCTTTACTGTCTAGTTGACATACTGAAGTGATCACTACATTTTGTCTCAAGCTCTCATCAACGTTTCTCTTCAGTGAACTTTGTTCATCATCACATGGGTCTGAAAGCTTTACAGCTGTGACTTCTGGCTTGGTTTCAGATGTCTGACTTTGAGGTGACAAAGTACTCCCGTCATCCTTATTTATTGATATTACTGTTTGCATATTTGCCCCGACTACTAGACCAACGGCTTGTCTGTCAGTTTTTGGTTTGTGAGTATTAAGTTCTTTTGATTGGTTAACATGTGTTATGCATACTGAACCATCATCAGGACTATTTTGTGATCCATGTTTTGAGGTGGCATGTCTTGGGATACTTGACTTTCTTATAGGTGATTTGTTTCTACTTGTGGGAGGGTGAGCGTCACTTTGATCCACTACACCAACTTGGCATACATCTGGTGAAACTGAGTTAATGCATGATCTACTAATACTTTTTGAATGTTTGCGTATAGGTGTTGGAATTTCAGACTTTGATTTCGGAGAAATGCTGATAATAGTTCTAAAAGTTCCAGGACTAAGTTTACGTTCCTCGTCAGGCCTACTTATACTCTCCGACACATTCTTGACATCATTTTTCTTGTGACTGTTGTTCTTAACAATGACTTTATCTCCCACTTCGTGTGACAACACCCTCCTTTCTTTAAGTTCTTTCCCATTACCCACTTTGCTCGTATTAGAAGCATCGTCGCTATTAGGGCTGTCAGTTACTGACTTTCTTTGTAGAGGTTCTTTTCTTTCTTCATATTCAGCCAAGCACAAATCAGAATGAATAGCAGGATATGCTCCTTCCCTAGAGCTGTACTCTTCTTTTGTTATTTTGGATGACTTCATATTGTCCTTTTGACAAATAGTGAATTCAGTATTTGAATTACTACTCAGTGTCATTCCAGAGGCTGTTAACTCCGCCCCACTTTTTGTGTAATCTGTGGCAGTAGCTATTTCACTCTTCAAATTTTCCTCCTTCATATTTGAAAGCATTGGAGTCTTGACATTATTTTTCGCATTGCTGGCTGATTCCAAATTTTGAAGTGTGCTCTCAGTTTCTAGAGTCCTTGCTTGTTGAATGTTATTCTGTGATTCAATAGATTGTTCATCTGCCTCAGTAGTAGTCATTTCAGCAGTTGTTTTTTCTCCTCTTGGACCCATGGCATCAAAATCCAAACTCATATTGTCCATACTTTCCAGTGCAGAACAGAAATCGTCTGAAGTATAACTACTAGATAGTACACTATCATCTAAAATATCATTCAAACTAATTGACTTGGCACGCTCCAAAGGTTTAAAACCATCAGAATCCTGATTTACAGAGCTTTCATTCATCACCATTCCTTGAAGCCCTGTACTTTTACCTGTATCATCAGAATCATAATGAGTACCTTCTTTGTTACTATCTGTAAGCTTCAATGACTTCCCCAGGCTGTCGACACTTTGTCTTGCACGTAAATGTTCTGCACTATCTGCTTTGGGCACTGATGTCTTTTTGTTTGCATTTGTATTTTGCTGTTGGCAGAAAGAGTTAGTTGAACTGTTTGAATATGTAATCCTGTCATTATCACACCTGCAGTGTACAGCTGGTTTGGTATTGTTCCTTTGTATATTCACCTCTCTTTCTGGAACTGCTTTCTTAACCGAGGTTGAACATACTTTATCATTAAGATTGTCATGCCTGCCAATTTCTTGCCCTGACCCTTTCTGCAAAGTTACACCCACTGAACTAGCCTGGGAAACGATATCCACCATTTGGTCTGCTTTTCTGTCATCAGATGCTTTACAGTTCCAAAGCTCTGACATTCCTGTGTTAATAACCCATTCACTGCTTTCCAGGCCACTGGGACA
The DNA here is from genome assembly GCF_964340395.1 of Glandiceps talaboti. NCBI lineage: Eukaryota > Metazoa > Hemichordata > Enteropneusta > Spengelidae > Glandiceps > Glandiceps talaboti. Next base: position 1,417,464 of record NC_135559.1, on the reverse strand, counting down.
TGTTAGGTCACTCCTGTCACTGTTTGCAGAAGCTCTCTTGTCAATGTTTCTTACACCTTCTTCATTATTTCCTTTCTTTTCAACTTGCCCAAGTCTATTGATACTTATTTCAGCCTTCAGCAATGCAGTGTTTGCCTTTCCATCCTGCTGCAGGGCAGTGACTTTACATTCAGTGTTGTCACTTATATGTCTCCCTTTTCTACTCTTCTTGTTTGTTGATGGAGACCTTTCATGTGTACTATCAATCCTGTGTAAATCTGAAGTTGTTTTAGTTTCTTGTAAGTTTAAATGCCTGTCTTTTTCAACAGCTGACTTTTCTGGTGAGGCATCAATTGGCAAACTTTTCTTAGGCGACGTCTTCAACTTTGGCTTTGGTAGCCTGGAATGACTTACACTCTGTGCTGCCTCGTCATTCACCTGTGTTTCAGTTTGACTCTTATTTGACCCACTTCTCGACATTGAACTTTGAACGGCTTGACCTTTAACCTCAAATGATGACTTTTTTAGTTGTTTGTAATCCATTTCTCCAAGGCTCCTTCTTACACTACTACTCCTCTTTACAACAGTGTCTACCTTTCCAAAGCTGTCACTTTTGGGTCTTGGCATTTTACTTTGAAGTTGTCTCATACTTTTCTGTTTTTCAAACTTTCCTGTTTTCTTCATAACTTCTTCATTTTTCTTTGTCATATCATTTTCTCTTTTCTTGTCAGATTCTTTTTCTCTAAAACTATTTTGTCTCTGAAAAGTTGGTATACCACTGTTTGCTTTTCCTGGACCACTGTTTCCTTGCATAGGATTACTTAAACTTGAAGTCTTCGTATTGGGTACATCTTTTTGAACACTAGCTTTCTTTATGTCACATTTACTGATGTCAACAGTTTGTCTGGATGGAGAATTCTTTTGTTGATTGGCAGGTAATACATTCACTTGCACTCCACTATAACCCAAGCCACCATTACTATCCAATGCCTTGTTAGTCATCCTTTGGGGACTTGAGTCATTTTTTTTTAAGTGGCCTGACATACTTTTCTTTGCCTCCCTTTTAACAGGTATACTAGTTGTGGGTGCTTTCAGTGTTTGTGGATTAGCTGATGATGTTGGAATTTGAGACTCTTTTCGCTGCTCCCTTCCTGACACACGAGACGTACTTTTCACATTGTTGTCACATGTTTGTTTGTTGGTAGAGAATACTTCTTCAGCCAAACTATTACTTTGTGATTGCCTAATGACAGAATGACCTAATCCACTTGGTGTCTCCTTAGAATTCAAATTTGATAGTTCACGCCTTCTTTCCATGGTGGAGCGTAAAGTTCTAGAATGCTCACCTTTGTAGGCTCCTGTAGGTATGGACGTTAATTTTCCAAGATCGTGGCCTTGTCTTAATTCTCCTCCCTCCTTACCAGACATCACAATTACTGTATCAGGGCTGAATGAACCTGATTGCTGATTCGCTAGTTGTGATCGTAAAGTCCTAGAATGCTCACCCCTATACGACATAATTGCCGATTCAAATTCTCTTTCGTCTGGCACTGTTGGCATGTTTGATGGTAAATCTTGTTTCATTGGCCTACTCATGGTAGATGGTGGCATTGAATGCGGTCGGTTAGTACCACTTTTCGCAGATGATGACATAGATTTTGAGTATCGTGCAGTAAACACAGCCGACTTTGGCCTGCCAGCATCTATTGTGTTTGTGATGTCACTTGGACAACTGAATGCATTTTGAACATTACAGTTACTTGAGTCACTTTGTAATACAACTGCACCTTTCTTATTCCTATTTACTCTCCTGTCTTTCCTGTCTGAGTTATTGTGTGTTTTTATTTCATCACCTCCAGACTCTTCTGGGACCACACCATGGTTATAATATGAATAGTCCCCCTTTAAACTTCTTTGTTTAGCTTTGTTTGTTGACGAGATTGGTTTACTGCCCTTGTTTTTAGTTTTTGTCTTGCTTGCAAGTTTTACCACACTTCCCAAAGACGTGTCTTCCTTGAGATGTCTTTGTATATAGACTTGTGAACTTGGACTGTAACATGACACTTCTGGAGAGATTACATTTACTTGACTCGACTTTGTTTCTTTGGTATCACTACACAATGTTGTCGTTGAAGAACTTTTCTTCATGTCATTCAAGCAGATCTGTTCATTCATTCTTTTGTGGGACGACTTACCGACTGTGTTGACACTGCCATTGCCGAGCAATTTGGGACTGTATCCTGCCATTGCGTTGCTATACTGGTTATCACTATAATCATCTCCGTCCACTTTGGTTAGTTCTTCGAGCTCTGTGATTGAACTCTGTTTTGGTTTGTATCTTGTGTTGTAACCAGTTGGACGACTCGTCAGACTTACAGAAGCACTCCGTTTTAACGCAAAACTCTGGAAGTAGTTACTTTTCGTAGTATTGTCACTGAACGACGCACTTCGCAATAATCCACTCGGGTTTCTCAGCTCCAGTTCGGTACGAGTTGTATCTGTATGCTGGTTATGATACGTTGCACCGTGCAAATATCGTTTGTCAACAAAGCTTCCCGTTGTCCCATAACCACTCGTTGTCACCCGTTCCCCGTTCGGCAGACTGCGAGCGTTACTCTGTGAATTTTCGGTTTCTGTGTCAACCTTCCCTTTTTTCTTTTCTCTAGTACTTCGCCGGAACACAAACCGCCGCAAAAAGCTTTTTGCCGAGGATGTTTCGACAGGCTTCTCACTGGTCTGTTTATATTTGTTGCGAGGTGTCAGACGTCTTTTGTCGGTGCTACAGCTGTTATCAGACAGAGCAGTTGACGATGCCTTCGGACAGTGGCCGTTCTCAGCAACCCCATTCTGATTTACACCATAATAACCCCTTTTCGATGATAAATTTTGCAATCTTGACGTTGGAATTCGTGTTATCGAGGCATCTGGGTGGTCTACATAAAATAAAGAGTTTATCAAGTTAAGATACCTAATATTATAGCTGTCTGTGGCACACGTGTGCACAGTCCAAAGTTCATTTTTAAAATATGCCGTTAATTTTACTCACTTACGATGGTATTTCTGTGCCTACATAAAAATATTCTCTGTCAAAATCACCTTACTATCGCGTATTGCAAGATAATATACTAAGGAGAATTTCTTTGCTAACGTTTTCACATCCGGACCACGAAAACCCAACGAAAACAACAGAAGTATTGCCTTGAGAAGTACTTACCAGCCGACAACACTTCCGCCATGTTTGTTTCTATCAAATATGTAAATGAGGCTGTCTGATAACTTCAGATAAGAAAACTGTCACCGCTTTTCAGATTTGGTCAAAAATTCTTTTCATAAACGCATTATATTATTTCACGTGTTGTGTACATATGACTATTTTAATTCCACTGTTTTCATTTTCAAAAGTTTAGGAAAAACGCTCTTTTCAAAATACACAAAACAATGAATGGCGGGTATTTTTAAAATTCAATGAAAGATGCATGTCGATTGGTTAACACGAACAATAGGCATACACCTCAAACAAACACCGCGCCGTTATCTGTCTCAACAACTGAAGTGTGACAAGCAGTGACACGGTTTATAACTTGCTTTCTGTGGGTAAAGCAGGCCGAAATTCCGATCATATCTTAATTTATTAGTGGTACAGTTTGTTTTGTTACTTAGTGTGACACCTAGCCTTTCAATGTAAGGGGATCAGCACCTGAATCCCAACTATGCCAAGCCTTCTGACAAATTTATATTTGATAGTGTATCAGAGGCCAAGCCTGTTTACAAACACGTCACCAGGTAGCTTAATCAAGGCTATAGATAGTGTGAATACTAAATATTTCAATGTATGTATGTATGTATGTATGTATGTATGTATGTATGTATGTATGTATGTATGTATGTATGTATGTATGTATGTATGTATGTATGTGTGTGTATGTTTTATGTATGTATGTATGTATGTATGTATGTATGTATGTATGTATGTGTGTGTATTAATGTATGTATGTATGTGTGTGTGTGTGTGTGTGTATGTATGTATGTATTATTGATGATGGCGTTGGTGCAGCTTCACTCAAACTTGAGGAACTTATGCAATTTATTGATTACATATGTAACTTTAATCCTGCTATTCAGTATACTTATGATATTTCTGAACTAACTATCAATTTCCTTGACATCTCCCTTAGGATTGATGGTGATGATATAGCTACATCTATTTATACTAAACCTACTGATTCACATTCATATTTGCAGTATGGTTCATCACATCCTAATAAGTGTAAAGATTCCATTCCCTATTCACAATTACTTCGTTTACGTCGTATTTGTAGTAGTGATTTAGATTTCAGAGAAAGGTCTGCTGAATTTTGCACGTACTTCCATCAACGTAGTTATCCAGTGTCGGTTACCAATGCGGCTTTACTCAAGGTGTCATCTTTGTCTAGGGAAGCTTGTATCAAATCACATGATCAGAAGAGTAACAACGATCGTCCCATATTGCTATTGGCTCTAACATACCATCCCTAACACATTATATACAAGCATGTTACTGATGGTAATATATGTGTCGAGTTAAGTCGTTTTCTGTCGACCGACAAGGTCCCATAGACCAATAATACAAAGCGGTCGATTGAAATTCCTATTTTCTTCCGAATGCCAAAAACAGTTCACAGATTTAAAGCTAATACCTTGTTTTAACATACATTTGCCATCATTACGACACTGAAAACCTTGGCCCTCGTCCCAACTTGGAAACGTGTTGTGACTTTACAATGTAAGAGAGAAAGTTCGATTTTGAGTTGTAGGGGTTATATATGATAAATCATGCTATCTCCCATTATGGTGATTATACGTGCTTAGGAAAATTAATTAAGAAGCATAACAAGCTCTTGTTTTTTGTGTGTTGATTTATAACCAATTTGTATACACCCATTTACGTCACAGGAAATCAGAAACCGACAGCCCGTGGGGATATGTGGACTCACGTATCGTGTTCTTTCAACGTTTTACTAGTAATATAAATCATTAACGTTCACCAGGTGTACATTTGGTGTGTGTGTGTGTGTGTGTGTGTGTGTGTGTGCGTGTGTGTGTATGTGTGTTTGTTTGTTTGTTTGTTTATTTGTGTGTGTTTGTTTGTGTGTGTACATATGTGTGTATGTATGTATGTATGTATGTATGTATGTATGTATGTATGTATGTATGTATGTATGTATGTATGTATGTATGGATGGATGGATGGATGGATGGATGCATCCATCCATGGGTGCTTGGATGGATGGATGTGTGTGTGTGTGTGTGTGTGTGTGTGTGTGTGTGTGTGTGTGTGTGTGTGGATCGCTTGGTGAGTGAGTGAATGGATGGATGGGTGGGTGGGTGGATGGACGGATGTATGGATGGATGGATGGATGGATGGATGGATGGATACAGCGGACAGATGGATGGTTGAGTGGATGGACGGAGAGCTCGAGAGATTCATCTACAGAACGAGAGATGGATATATAGTTGACCATTGTTTGTGTATTTGTTCTGTTAGTTTAGTGCAGTTAATTGGTGGAGGGTCTATGGTTAGTGCTTCGATATAGCATACCCCCATTAAAGTATGAGATGTAAAGTATACATGAACCGCTGCAGGCCCACTACACCCCCTGACTACACCCACCATTACTTGCGAACAAACAGCAATGTGTTGGCATAGACCCAGGTAGATAAACAAACTAAACAAACTGATACATTGTTTGTAAATAAAACCTATTTACCTTGACAATACAATAAAAGGAGACAGCCACCATTATCATCTGGTAATCCAATATAATAAAGACAATGGGCATTCATAAATCTTCTATACTCCAAACAAAAACACCTTGTGGCAGAACTATTAGAATAATATGTCTGTCGTCTATTCCACCTTTTATACACGTTATCCCGAGAGACTGTACGCGTACTTTAGTATTCGCTTAGGGACTGTCATTTAGAATAGACATTATGCAACAATCCCTTTCCAAGTTTTCAATGCTCGACCATTGTATAGATTTATTGCTCGTTTCAACGGAGGAAGGTCGTGGTAGATGACAAATATACAGGGACTTTAAACACTAGACGCTCGTTCATCATATTAATCGTTGTATATAGTCGCCCATAACTCACAAAACAAGAGAAAGTGCTCTTCAGACCAAGTATATTTACTACTAATAAAATGTATAGAAAATACACCGCAATGTCTTTCTCATGGCTGTTTTTTTAAATCCTGTTTCAAGTTTCTTTTCGCGTAAAACCAAGGGTAAGTATGAAGGGCAAGATATAAGGAAACATGTGAAACATATGGCGGACAATGACTATGTCAGGCAGTAATATGCGTGTTAAACTCTGTAGATAACAACTGTCCATTGGAAGCAATAGTTCCAAATCGTAGCAAAGTCTTATGATGTAGCACAGACTCCAGAACAACTCATTCATAATTCATTCGTGTTCACTCTGACGAATATTCATGGAATTCTAGATGGTTTCATTGTGTTTTGATTGAAAAAATAATTTCTTTTCTTTTCCGTTTCCAAACAGCAAGTTAAACGAATATACATCACGTTCGGAAACAAGTCAGACATAACCTTAACATAGAGATAGACGGACTGTGTCTTCATGATTGGAGGACGACCCCCCCCCCCTCACCACTGTATCGTTTATTTTCCTTTCTTTTGCTGTAAAAGAAAAACTGCAACTCCAAAACTATGTTTTAGTAATCTACAAATGTAATACCGATATTAATCTATGTCTATTACTGTATAGAATAAAATGTCTTATAGATATGAATACAGGTTTACAAGGCCACTGTCTGTATTAGCACACCCATCGTATACTCATTAACGTTGCCACTAGTACTTAACTTGGTTTGAACTCACTATCTTGTAGTAATTATACTGTGTGGGTGTGATAGGTACCATATCTGAGAGGTTCTGACGTGTAAACATTGATAGCAAGACACTGTTTTGGAGATACTGTTATCTCAAGTCTATCATTCAAGTTCTGACAGACAGTTCAACTTGATGGTCGGACTTTCATATCACGTGCCCTGGTAGTTATCTATCTGTGCTACTTACCAGGTCACATAGTTCTACTAAACAGATTACAGTGGAAAGATTCCTATAAATGTCATTTTGTCACGTGTCCCGTTATTCTACTTTATTCTATATGAAAATTATGTCATGAATGTCATGACCAGAATAACAGTTTGAGATCAGTTTCACTAGCTGCAACTACAACGCTTTATTAAAAACAGTTTTGTTAGAAAGAGTGACTTACTTGAAATATTTAACGCCATTACAGATTATACAGCCAAACGGCGATTGTCCTTTAGATAAAAGTTTACTTCATATATAAAATTACGAAATTAATTCAAAAGAATACAATTGGAAAGACAGACACATTAACATCAAATTGAAACTTCCTAATCGTGTAGAAAGCATCTTAAAGATAGTAATATCAAGACAACTCTGAGCTATTGTATATAATTCGGTATTTTATTTATTTGATATATTTTGTTTTGCCTTGCTTTGCGTATTTTTACAAGCTATTTTTTTCTGTATTTTATGTTTTTATAGAAATATTCATGTAGTATGATAGTTTGAAGATGATACAAAAATCGTTGTTTTGCCTTCCTTTGTTATGTATTTTCTCTTCAGTGTTATGTGTTTTCTTCAAACCTTGATATCTTATTTTCTTGGCACCACTTTGCATTCTTGTGGTTTAACCTTGCTGAAAGGTTAGATGAACTTTGACCTGATTAAATCAATGTAGCCGACAGATTAATCTCTTGATCTTAGACGGTTTCTAGTTTTAGTCAACACGTAGATTACGAACGAGACAGAGAGATTAACAAAATCTTTTACAAAATACTCACAAAAATCAATATAAAAAGGGATTAATACTCCATCATTGCTTTAGATGCGTGGGTGGGTGATGGGGGGGTTGGGGGGGGGGGGGGTTACCGATATTTCCACAAAGACACAAACCAAATTATACATAGTAGTAGATGTATGATATTCTCGCTAACCAGAGCTGTTATTTCTTCAGCCATACCGCGTTTTGGACGGTGCCGTAAAAGAGGCCGTGGTTTGCGACGTCGACGATTGTGTATGACTTTGTAGAATGAACAAAGCCATTGACATAGCTATAGATTACATGTTTGTACTTGATATATAAAACATAATGCGGTAGAATTTAACAACGATATGTATCTTGATAAAACTGTCCACACTGAATAAATAACGACAGTTATCTAACACAAAAGTATATTGTGTTACAGTCACTGTGGTACCGGTCTTTTAAAATTAATCACTCCAACAGCCGCACAATAAGCAACAAACGAAACATGCACACACTAAACTTAGGTAGGAATATCGAGATATTGAGTTTATCACCAACTGAACAGTGTAATAATTTAATGCCATATTCAGTGATTATGATGTATAGTTTTGTCCACCAATCAGAAAGAATAACCTAATCAGCGATGTCTCTTGTGATGACTGCCATCCTATTTTTAGTCTACATTACACTAGTGTATCAGCAATATTTGATGACTATTAAATCCATTCATTTTCATTCTCAAGTTTCCGTTCGTCGTTTTATTTTTCTAGCAGTTTACGTTGTATCTAAGTCAGTCTGTAAAATGTAAATTAATACTATAACAGATCAAGTACACGTGACCTCTGACCTAATGATCTATCTTCTTTTAGGTCACAGGTGAGATCTGTCTGACTTTACACAAACTAATAATCAATATGTCATCTCCGGTAACACATCCGTCATTTGCTGTGGCCAGAGTTTATTTCAGGTCGGTTGAAATAAAAGAACTTGTGGTCTGTTTTTCAAACCTTTTAAAGTTTTAATTTCTCTTTTGTAAACCTTCATCATAAGCCAGACCTAACAAAAATATGACAAACGTATTTAAACTTGAGAGATGCATGTTGGGTTGTTATTTGCTTTATTTGGCTAGATTTTGCTTCTAGGAGCATAAGGAGGTACCAGGAAAGATCATATCACCGACCGTCTCAAAGTCACAGAGGCATTTGCATGGGACACGTTCTCTTAAAGCGATTGACATGGTTTAAAAAAAACATTACATGCAAAATGAACAAAGTCAAAAAGCGTGACAATTCTCTGTCAGCCCCTTATAAGTTACATTGAACTGTGTGTGATCTTACACTGCAAGTACATATTACATGTAACAAACGCGTGTACGTGCACATACAAACATACACCTTAAGCTTATTAGTACTCGCGTGCACGTACACACGCTGTGTAGAGTAATCAAATATCCTCCTCTCCTCGATGTGTTTTCTCTGTTTTTTCACTATTATCACATCATACCCAACTACGAGCACTGGAAATATACGCTATGTGGTTTCGGACAGTCCTTCTCGGAGAGGGAAGACGTGTCGAATCTCGTAGCGTATACATCCAGAGCTAACCCAGTACAAGTCCAGCTAGAACGACTTGGAATACGTGGACTAGATAAGACAATACGTGTTATTTTCCCAAACGGCCATACACTAACTCTTCTCTGCTGTGTCTCATAGTACAATTGGTCATCATTAAAATTACCTAATTTCTAAGTAAAACAGCTTTGATAAACACCACCAAGTAAAGCCATCGATAAAAGAAAAAAAATGTAAATACTTATGTATAGTAAAATAGCCATTTTGAATGAATGGTGCATTATGGGAAATGTGGTATCATTCCATTGACAAATATTAGTAAATCAGTCCCGTAGTCAACCTCTCACGTTGTTTGTAGGTACATATAATCTAGTCTTGGTTTTAATACCCATGACCTTGCAATAAAGTTATCATTCAAATCAACGGATGAGATATTACAGTCTTTGCATCTGAGAGTCTGTCAGTTTTGAACCACAGACAAGCTTCTACCTCAGGACTACAGTTTTGAAATTGAATATTAGTCTTGTGTGTGTGTGTGTGTGTGTGTGTGTGTGTGTGTGTGTGTGTGTGTGTGTGTGTGTATTTGGTCATCTCTCCTTAACCACCCATCACACCAAAGCCACAATTGACTGCCTTGTAAAAATGTTCTCCCTTTCGGAAAAGGGTAAAACCGACCAGTTTTCAATCGATACAATCCAATCACAAGCTTATATCATTCAATCGAAACCATCAGATATATAAAATATATATATAAATAAATTTACTTGACGATGTAATTTTTGAAACCGAAATATCATCCGTTTATTTACAATACATACATATATAGGCTCAAACCATATATAGTAAGTTAGTCTGAGATACACGTGATAAGAGAAATAAGTTTACACATATGTCATAAATACAATCTTAAGTCTACTTTATTATATATATATATATTATGATTGATTACATTAAAAACATTAAAAACAATGTACAATGTCTCAGAGAAGTCAGCTGCATCAGTGGAATTGATATATAGTTCACAGCAAGTACTAGCATATTTTAAAAGTTTCTGAACATGTTATATATCCGTCGCATGAGGGCGGTAAACGGCAAATACACTGGCCCTGTTACTTTTTGACATCATTCTAACGACCAGGATACGTTATGAACAAAACACTAGGAATTTAAAATAGTCATGGCACATTTAAAGTTGAATGCAATCTAAGAAAAGAGAGGTGCATTTTGGGTAATGGTACATAATCCATCGACTCAACAACGACTGTATATTATTACACTCAAATTGAAGTTGTATACATCACATCAATTAAACATTCCTATATTGTCACACTTAAATAAGAGTTTGTGACGCCCACTTAATTAAATTGAATGTAGATCAGAAAAATATTTATATGTGATGATTTAAATGTTTCTATTTTACAAAATGTATACCAATGTATATCGTATGTATAAAGTATGGTGCATTAAATCATTATAAACTTCACTATGTATTTGTGTGTATTTCAAAACTAGTCACAGACGTTGGAGAGAGAGAATGTGAATGATCAATCAACCAGAACTAATGATGCGGGTGCTTTCAAAACAAACTTGCGATCACAGTTCACTTGATAAGTGTAATACAGTGTATATGAAATACATTTCACTTTATACAGATATCTATAAAAATCGTTCAGGAAAGCCTCGTCTGTTCTGTGTCGAAGGCGTGCGAAAAGGACGGAATATTGGCTAATTATAATGAAATATCCCTATAATATTAAAAAAAAACCAATACATACACCCTGACGAATTTGCAACTGTAAATCTATTACTAGGTTTGGACGGCATTGAAAGGCTCAAGGTAAATCAGTGATGTCACACGTCATAACTGGAAACAAGATATATACACCAACTCACGCATGCACTATATAATGTTGTGTACGACATTTTGATGTCAAATATATTGAACTTCCTCGTGAAATTCCGAAAATCTGGTTCTTGAAAAAACAATATTTCCAACTGCTACTACAACGTATATGTGTATGTAAAATACATCGACTGACAAAATCAGACAATAAGTCCAAAAACTCTAATTCACATGTCGAATATTTATAAAGGGGATACAGATGTATACTATGGACATGTTACCACAGAAACTGAACCTTGGTACAATATGACGGTCACATGGAACTCATTCCACTCAGATTTGTCTGTCAGATGCAGAAAACGTATCAATGCTATAGCGCCCTCTAGAGTGGAATGAAACGAATGTGGAATGACTCTAGAACAAATCATACCATATAATATACATCATTGACTATTCTATCATTTTCACAGATTCAGTATAAATTAGTGAATGAATGATTATTTATGATTTTATGAATTGCTATAGTAAACGAAGCAGTACACATCTTGCACATTGTCATGATCAAATATAAGAACTGAACACAATGTCACCCTTTTTCATACACATACCTAGTCTGACGTACATGAAACGGTGAGTAGAGCGGTTCATTGTCATATAGAAAGGACAGATGCGTGTATGTCACGTGACAGATATGTCTCTATAAAGATTTATTGGTATGCGATATTTCTACTTCTCTTCTTCGACTTCAAGCTTCGTATCGATTTTTTCTTCTTCTTTGCCCTACTAACAGCGATCGTTGTCTGGTCTGGTGTCGTCCTACTAGCAGCGATCGTTGTCTGGTCTGGTGTCACCGTTTGCTTCGTAGCAGGACAGTCAGAGACAGGAGTCCACCAAATCAATGGACCTCCGAACTCTCCGACCAAGCTTCCTTTCCCACTGTCGCTGCAAAAATGGAAGAGATAAATAACTAGGAAATGTACGTATTGGAATAAATATTTGAAGCAATAAGCATTCAGTATACATTTAAGTAAATATTGGCTTTTCATGGAGAGAGAGTCTGACAGATGATAGACTACATGTGTCTATGGAAAGCTTACGTTTCGGAAAAAAACCTTCCTCTTTCTGAACTAAGTTACTCCAACTGGTTAGATAAAATCTTTCTAAATATCCAAGTTGCTACATTTTCACTACAATTGTTGCAATAATGTTGAAAAATGTAGCAATGTTAGTCAATTGTTTGGTTTGTCAGACAAGAGTTTTCACTCCAACGGGCTTCTATTTGATCTCAGTCACGTGTTAATTTTAATACTGTCAATTGACATGGTCATATCTTCCCCGGTATTTTGCCTTGTTTTGTCTTACATACATAATTAATTATTTACCTGCCCGCTTTTTCTCTTCGACTCGTATCTTTGACAGATCCTATTTGGTTGTGTCAGTGGTTTGATAGGTGATAGAGATGAGTGTAATGGGTGATGGATATGATAACAAGGAGTGGTGGTGGTGGTTAAATATGGTGAAAGGGAGAAAGAAAAATACAATGAAGATCATGGTGTCCATGATGGTGATGATGGTGGTGGTGGTGGTCATGGTTGTGGTATTGGTGGTGACGATGGACACGATTATGAAGGTGTTGGTGATTGTTATAAGAAAGAGAAAAAGAGAAAGTTGTTTAGAAGGCAAACAAAACAAGGAAATAGTTGTGGTCACATTTATAATACAAATCCGTGGATCGTTGAGCCAAGTGATCTAGAATAATATTTGATGTATTGACAGTCACACACAATCCAGGTAATATATATGTCATATACATGACACTATATCTGCGGCTCAAATTTCAAAAGAAAATGATTACAAAATGAATATAACTATATACATATGTACATGTGGAAACTGAAATTGCAGCCTATGAAAGCAGAAACAATAGTCCTTCTACGAGTTCTAGTCTTGGGCGAGACGACGGAAAGAGAAAAAATAGAATTGACGTCATTGGAGACGATCATTAACTAAAGTAACTACGCGTAAAGACTAAAGAATTTTACGAAATCAAACGATAATTTGATTATTAAGAAAAGCATATATATCTGAAGAAATATTTTGTAACAAAGGTATCAAAATAATATATACTAGACAGAAAGCATGTGAATGAAATGAAGATGATGGCCGTTCGTTATTTTGGTATATACCGATTTGAAGTCTGATTTAAGTTTTGTCTTGGACAGTACACTGCTTTCTGTACCGGAAGATGACATGACGGACGACTTCAACTTCTTCTGGTGTATACGGAATGTCTTCCTCACCTACGCACACAGACAATAACAAAATTGAGAAAGATTGTGTTAAAAGTCCTTCTCCGTAAAAAGGCAATACGAGTAACGTTACCCCAGCCACTACTTTTGTTCCTATACATGTATGTACGTACGTACGCGTATACAGCCTCAGACTGTCGTGTCGCACCGCTCCGTCACGGCATATCTTACAGATTTGTACAGCCTTAGACACTAGTAAAGGTGTTCACCAAATTTATAATTAGTTTACAGGTATTTTGAATTCGGAAGTATGTGAAATAAATGTTCCCTCTTTCGTAAAATTATGTCATTTCTGGTTTTAACTTTTTATCTTTTAAAACTATGTCGTATTAGCTAACATGCTGAATGACAAACAACTTAAAATTAATGTTGTATATATATGTTTCTCCACTGACAGCAAACTTGCTTGAATTGAAGTAGACAGTAAAATACCACCCTTGTACACTGTCGGGGCGCCACCAACGATACACATACACTGTTCTCAGGGACACATTCATACCGATTACAACATAGCAACAACACCGTGTTCCTCTTGTAATTTTAATGTCTTAGAATATAACCTACCTCGTCGTTCAATAAGCAGTGCAGCACAAATATGAAAACACCCTGAAAAGAAAAAATATTGAAGTTAAAATTTACAACGCAATAATTCGAGGCTGACAAATCCACCAATGATTGTAGATATAATGAAGTTGATACATAAAAGAATTTACTAGTAAAGAGAAATATGTCTGAAATGGTGTTCCTGTGGGAACGTTGAAGAGTAAATCGGTGAATCTTTGTAAAAAAGATGAAGGTATACTATTTTATTGTGTTTGAGTACACATGCATGCATGCACACACATACACACACACACACACACACACACACATACACACACAGACACACAAACAAACAAACAAACAAACAAACATACATTACATGCACACACACAGGGATGGACGGACGGAAGGACGGACGGACAGACAGGCAGACAAGCAAATCGAGAGTTGTACATACCTGAAGAGAGTTGAATATAACAAACAAATAATTAAACAGTAGTGAGGGATCATAAGATGACAATAAACCAAACAACCACGTGAGTCCCAATAAAGGTTGTAACATCAATATGGCTCGAAGTCCAGCTCTATTTGAAAATCAACATATCATTATTGGTGTGATGTTTATGATTACAATGACATGGGAAGTAAGGTGTGAGTGTGATTCTATCATATAGCTAGACTGAAAAGCACATCACCGGGATCTGGAGCGTCCTTTAACCGGGGTATTACACGCCCCTGTGGGTGGCACATCATGATTTAGACAAAATGTTGCAAGAAACTGTATTCATTCAATCTTGTTAAAGTGTAGCATGTACAGTTTCTTATATTAGTTTCTGTGTGATTGTATCAACCACTGAACGGCATTGTGAAATCCGCTGTACCTACAGACAACACTTACTTCATACGTTCTTTGTCTGATTTATCTGCATTAGCTTTAAGTGTCATGAACACTCTGATGACCATTATCAGAACAAACATGTTGACCTAATAAAAAGAAAAAAATTACGTGATATGGGTTTTTCAAATAAGAAAGTTTTTCATCGGTTATGAATACGCTGTATGAAATAGCATAGAGACAACTACTATGAACTAGATGTTCGTGTTGGTTAGAAGGCCAAAAACGAGTCTCTACGCAGAATTATACTGAATCGAGGTCTCTGAGGAGAGCTAGAGAAGAGAGAAAAGAAAAGTAGAGAGACATTGTAAAAATATAATTGACCGAATATTCTTGTCACGAAAAATGATACATGAACTGTATGATAGCAACACAACTGAGTACAAACGCAAGTAACTGGTGCGGTAGCATTCTTATGTTATTTGTATGAATACAATTACATTTCAGAGCTAGAGGCATGCACGAATGATTTGAATGTTATCTGTGATTGATCTGTTTTCATACTGACTGACCAAAACTGGCATAGCAGACCTTACACAATTAGTTTCTTATTTGGATAGGAGTCGGTGAACACGTCCACTAAAATGCCACGACGCCTTATAAAATTCCACTGTGATGATTTGTTATTATTCATTTCATTTAACGCCTTGCTAATAAGTTCCTGCATAGACCCTACACCAACGTTGGTGTAGGGTCTATGGTTCCTGTAAAGAAATAGAGGCTTCTTAAAGACTCTGCTCGTCTTGACATAAGCTTAGTTTGGGATTTAACGAGCTCGAAGAAAAAATCTTGGTCCTCTGCATTTACCCTTTACTGAGACATTTGATGACAATGTGGTTCAGTTTCAGAAATAACATTAATTTCTTTATTATTTACGGGTGAACTTTCGTTATCCGAAATATCCCAAATCTCAGAACAATTTACTTTGCATGGGGGCATTTTCATTTCTGGTGTGTTTTCTTCTTCTGTGGGATCACCGTCATGGGGAACTGCTGCTGTTTCTTATTCCGACGCCCCAATCCACATTTCGTACGTGTTACTCTATTTGCAAATGAAAGGGCGCAATTTCTGTAAACTAGACCATTCTGATCTGATCACAAACTGTACATTTAAATAACGTCATTTTCACAATCTTCGGCCGTGTGACCCAACGCTAGACATTTAAAACATTTCATGTTCTTGCAATCTTTACCGAAGTGGCCAGATTGACTACACCTTGCACATGTGCGCTGTTGCCCTAGGTTAGGTAGGAGAACCAAACGTTTTGACTTCAAAACATTTACCCTACCACTACGGAAATAGATCTTACTATAACTTTATAAGGCCTTGAAAAAAATGGGTTGGTTCAGGTTACCCGACCCCACCTAGATTCTCACTGCCGATCCTGAACTTTTTTTTTACGTATTCGAGAAATAAATAACAAAATCGCGAAAATTGTGAAGGGTCGCCAAAAATAGTGGATGCGGAAACTGACATCAACTAAAAAAAAAGACTATAACAGTTAAGAAGCTGTAAAGGATGTACATCTGATAGGAAGAAATAAATAACAGAGACCATTTGGAAAACTATGGAAAACCTGACCTAGACACTCAAACATGAAAAAAATATAAATATAAAATAAAAAATCTACCTATCCCACCTATTCTCAAATTGAGTGTAACCGGAACCACACATTTTTTTATTTATATATAAATATAGGCCTTATATCATATTGAGCATAAATTGATACATTTGTAGTAGCATGATTTGTGTAAGCAGAGCGTACCTTTGCCTACATACATGTTACTCCTCAGTGGCGTGGTTCTAGGGACCACAAAATCGTACAGTAAAGTTACATGACTGCAGCTAGTTATAATGACGGACAGATATACGATCGATCTTATGGCACCCCCCTCCCGCGGTCCCGCGGTGGCACCTGTCGATGTCGACGGTGAGCGAAACTACGACCATCGCCATGGGTAACCATTTGTTTCAACTTTAATAAAATACTAAATGATTTTCTCCGGGATTTTCAAGAATCCAATATGAACATTTTTATTGAATTTAGGCCATGCATCAAACCCCATAGTATCCGACAGCTTCGCAGCGTACTTTGTGCGGGACAGTACAAACTTGGACAGTACGGAACCCTGTACGATCATGCGCACGAGACGTGTCACGCTGCAATAGTGTGGCGGTGTCGTCGATCAATATACACAAACTTCAAAGACACAGGCAGTTTGAAATAAATATACAGGTACCTTGATTAATGATTATCGACCTGTAAATGACTAAAACATACAGAAACACTTTACAATCTTTAAAACACAGAACATTTTAACCTAAACAATATGCGAATAAATTAACATCATAATAAGGCTTAGTTGCATAGTATAGTTGCATAGTATATATAGCATAACATTTCCACTCTAACCATAACTGGCCGGTTAGCTCAGCTGGTTAGAGCGTCGTGCTAATAACGCGAATGTCGCGGGTTCGAGCCCCGTACTGGCCATTTTTTTTTCTTTTCTTTTTCCATTTTCAATGATAATTTCCATTTTTCGTATATATTTTTTATTTATTCTAAAACGATATGGTTCTCCGACTTTCTTACTAATTTTTTGTTTATTCCCATTCATTATTCACTGGTATCCGGTATTACAATGTCGTTCGCACCTCATATCAAGTTTCACTTGTCATTTTAAAAAAACCTGACACATTTAAATGATAACTTGGTGTTACCATAATCAAAGAACCATCAAAGATAATTCCAGTCACACAATATACATCATTAGCCTGCTGTATGGGTTGTCTCACAGGCAATGAAGGCAAAATATTTGACATCATAAACTAGGTTACTAATACCATGCAGCTTTTCTGTTTGATACAACCATGCAGAAATCAATAAGAAACTGGACATGCTACACTTTAATAGAGCAGGATAGAATGAATACAGTTTCTTTGTACATTTTTTCTAAGTGAAATGAACTAAACATGCCACCATACAGATACCAAATGAACACCGAAAAGTACATTTTAAGCACAGCCTTCATGAGGTGTTTGATACTAAGAAAAACATTGGCGCCCCGAATGTCTACATGGAGTTGTGATACATTTAAATGGTTGATTTCATTTAGACTAATTGTAACAAGAAAATACGACCTTGCTATTGAAGTGTAGTATAGCATATGTAGTTTTTTGTTGGTTTCTGCTTGGTTGTATCAAACAGAAAGCTGGTACGGTATTGTGAAATTCACTGTTACAGTAGCTATTACTTACAGCAATGACCACTAAAACTGGTGCAATGAAAGCCCATATGAGACCATACTTACAGCAATGACCACTAAAACTGGTGCAATGAAAGCCCATATGAGACCATACTTACAGCAATGACCACTACAACTGGTGCAATGAAAGCCCATATGAAACCATACTTACAGCAATGACCACTAAAAATGGTGCAATGAAAGCCCATATGAAACCATACTTACAGCAATGACCACTAAAACTGGTGCAATGAAAGCCCATATGAGACCATACTTACAGCAATGACCACTAAAACTGGTGCAATGAAAGCCCATATGAAACCATACTTACAGCAATGACCACTAAAATTGGTGCAATGAAAGCCCATATGAGACCATACTTACAGCAATGACCACTAAAACTGGTGCAATGAAAGCCCATATGAAACCATACTTACAGCAATGACCACTAAAACTGGTGCAATGAAAGCCCATATGAAACCATACTTACAGCAATGACCACTAAAACTGGTGCAATGAAAGCCCATATGAAACCATACTTACAGCAATGACTACTAAAACTGGTGCAATGAAAGGCCATATGAAACCATACTTACAGCAATGACCACTAAAACTTGTGCAATGAAAGCCCATATGAGACCATACTTACAGCAATGACCACTAAAAATGGTGCAATGAAAGCCCATATGAAACCATACTTACAGCAATGACCACTAAAACTGGTGCAATGAAAGCCCATATGAAACCATACTTACAGCAATGACTACTAAAACTGGTGCAATGAAAGGCCATATGAAACCATACTTACAGCAATGACCACTAAAACTGGTGCAATGAAAGCCCATATGAGACCATACTTACAGCAATGACCACTAAAAATGGTGCAATGAAAGCCCATATGAAACCATACTTACAGCAATGACCACTAAAACTGGTGCAATGAAAGCCCATATGAGACCATACTTACAGCAATGACCACTAAAAATGGTGCAATGAAAGCCCATATGAGACCATACTTACAGCAATGACCACTAAAACTGGTGCAATGAAAGCCCATATGAGACCATACTTACAGCAATGACCACTAAAACTGGTGCAATGAAAGCCCATATGAAACCATACTTACAGCAATGACCACTAAAACTGGTGCAATGAAAGCCCATATGAAACCATACTTACAGCAATGACTACTAAAACTGGTGCAATGAAAGGCCATATGAAACCATACTTACAGCAATGACCACTAAAACTTGTGCAATGAAAGCCCATATGAGACCATACTTACAGCAATGACCACTAAAAATGGTGCAATGAAAGCCCATATGAAACCATACTTACAGCAATGACCACTAAAACTGGTGCAATGAAAGCCCATATGAAACCATACTTACAGCAATGACTACTAAAACTGGTGCAATGAAAGGCCATATGAAACCATACTTACAGCAATGACCACTAAAACTGGTGCAATGAAAGCCCATATGAGACCATACTTACAGCAATGACCACTAAAAATGGTGCAATGAAAGCCCATATGAAACCATACTTACAGCAATGACCACTAAAACTGGTGCAATGAAAGCCCATATGAGACCATACTTACAGCAATGACCACTAAAAATGGTGCAATGAAAGCCCATATGAGACCATACTTACAGCAATGACCACTAAAACTGGTGCAATGAAAGCCCATATGAGACCATACTTACAGCAATGACCACTAAAATTGGTGCAATGAAAGCCCATATGAAACCATACTTACAGCAATGACCACTAAAACTGGTGCAATGAAAGCCCATATGAAACCATACTTACAGCAATGACCACTAAAACTGGTGCAATGAAAGCCCGTATGAAACCATACTTACAGCAATGACCACTAAAACTGGTGCAATGAAAGCCCATATGAAACCATACTTACAGCAATGACCACTAAAACTGGTGCAATGAAAGCCCATATGAGACCATACTTACAGCAATGACCACTAAAACTGGTGCAATGAAAGCCCATATGAAACCATACTTACAGCGATGACCACTAAAACTGGTGCAATGAAAGCCCATATGAAACCATACTTACAGCAATGAACACTAAAACTGGTGCAATGAAAGCCCATATGAAACCATACTTACAGCATGCAATGAACACTAAAACTGGTGCAATGAAAGCCCATATGAAACCATACTTACAGCAATGACCACTAAAACTGGTGCAATGAAAGCCCATATGAAACCATACTTACCGCAATGACCACTAAAACTGGTGCAATGAAAGCCCATATGAAACCATACTTACAGCAATGACTACTAAAACTGGTGCAATGAAAGCCCATATGAGACCATACTCCATTGATAACCAACATCTGCAAATTATCCGTAAAATAAATAAATATTAATTATTTAGATGATTGTTATTTCAAAAATAGCTGCATGAGTTTTGGATAAGTTACCAATTCACTAAAAATGTGATATCGATCATGGGACCATTGAAGGGTACTCTAAACACACGGTAGGGCCAACTGGATATTTCCATACTTACAGTTAATTAGATGATTGGGTGGATTGAATTTCATTTAATAGGTACAAAGCATCGAAAAAAAATGTATTTCATTTTCCTGCAGTCCTGAAACCAACGCATTATCTGCCCTTAGTATTAAAATTGCCAAGAATTTTATTTTACGTTTGCCAAGTCGTACCATAGCTAGGACCAAAATCAATGATACTCCGTAAATTGGAACAGGACAATATTATATAAAGTATTTTGTCTGGGGTAAAATCTAGACTGAAAAATCGAGTCACTTGAAGTCACATCTCGACCGTGAGATTTTCTTTTCTTTTTGGATGATGCCTAGAATTAAAAATATCCCTGAGAATCTTTCGGGGGTTGACTTCAAGTCGTAAATGTGGTTCAAACCAGGAGAGAAACACTATGCTACCTCGACAATATTCTGTTTATATGCAATAATTTCATGGGGAGTATATGAAGCTATTCAAGTTGCTAATTGTCAACTGTAGAAGACCATAACGTACCTGTCAACAGTACCATACCCTTCCAACCGTATCGGGAAACTTATACTAACAATAACCACAGGGATACCTAAATAGAAATAAATAAGAGAGAATATAAATATGAAATTATGACAATGATCACCTGTAAATTTAATTTTAATAGTCGGGTGTTGTGAAAAACATTATTCTATGTCTAAACTAGTCTCTGGGAACGATAGGGATGAAAATGACAATGACACCATCAACCAAAAGAGTATGGTAACCATGGTGACATGTATCTTTAATCATCCTTCTCCTCCTCAACAACAACAACAACAACAACAACAACAACAACAACAACATTATTTATGGTAATTACAACTAGTTGTACAATTTCACGTAATAACTTGACGTTTAACCTCTTTCTTTGCAACTGTTATCATTGTGTTATCGTACACTAAGTCTTCAAAGATATTCATTATATTTTGTATACAATGTCGAAATAAAAAGAAGTATTTTTTTTTCGAATTATAATTAGTGATAGAAAAAGTAATGCTAGCAGCGCCTGGTTTCGATCCAGGGACCTCTGGGTTATGGGCCCAGCACGCTTCCACTGCGCCACGCTGCTTATGGGTACTTGCGTCATTGGTTAATCAATATATTCACAGAATCGCTGTTTTACTTTCTGATGCAATACCTGGTCAACGAGGCGCGCCCTTGACATGACGTCAGAGGTCTTGGCCTTAGTATCAACAAATCCACGAAACTTTGCACATAATTACTATTGTTATATGTATTTGTAATGATTTTAATCTGCAGAGAGAGGACGGTAAATCATGACGAAATGGAGAGTAGGGACGAATGGAACACTGAGTACGTAAACTTATTAAAACACGAATCACGTACACTGTAGATTGAGGGCGCTATAAAATCGATGACAAGATTCAGAGATCGATATGGAAACGTAGTAAATGTCGTTGGCGGTATAACTTACAACTAACAGTTCTATATTGAGTTATATCAGTGTCCAACAATGTATTAATAAATACAGCATAAATTATTTTTCATACTTGTCATTTTATGTAGGCGAGGTTCAGTTTTAATATTTAGTCAAAGTCTAAAGCCATGGTGTCTGATTACGGCCGGGCTGCACTATGCCAGCTGTTTGAAGAGAAGGAAACTGATATCATTTGAGATATAATGGAAAGTAAATTTACAAGAGATGAGCTTTTCTGGTCATTAACATATATTTGTTTTAGCAGGAGAAGTTATCATATGAAAATGTTTACCGAATAAGTGAGCTATCGCCGAATTATAAAGAGAATGTCAAAAGAAAAACCAACAACAAAATTTAAAATAATAAGTGCTTCTATCTAGCAGTGCCTGGTTTTGATGCAGGAACCTCTGGGTTATGGGCCCAGCAGCGTCACTATGCTACTATCACAGTTTTGATCAAACTAAAACTTGTGGGGGAAAATGCGGTTCTTACAACTTTGTCAATTTGCAAACCAGTACCTACTTTATGGTAAAAGGGTGAACAGAAAATAGCAGCGCCTGGTTTCGATCCAGGGACCTCTGGGTTATGGGCCCAGCACGCTTCCACTGCGCCACGCTGCTCTTGAAGCATTGTGGAAAATGTGTTGAAATTGAAGCAAAGCAAGTAATTTTTTTCTGATGAAATACTTTATTGTGTTGTGAAACGATTTGTAAAATCCATAGGCACGACTTTGGTAACTAGAGGGCGCTATTCATATATCTTCGGAAAGCTCACTACCCCTTCGCCACGCTACAGTTGTTTTACGCCTGTCTTATCCCCGTGTTCATATCAATACAGATTCCATGAAGCCTCGGACTATGAAAAGATCTAGACCTTCGTCAATTTGAATGGGTATCGTTAAAATTACTGTTGTTTACGCTATAATAACATGTTTTCGAACGAAAAGTCATCTTGAAGCTGACCTGGTCTGACTCAGACACCAGCTATATGAACGAGGGCACTAGCTATGGTGATAAATATGTCATTATCATGAGAGTGAAATTTTCGAATCGTCAATTTACTTGAAAAATTCAGATACGAAGTGTCAGTCTTTATTCCTCCGCATTCAATAATCTAAAATCTATTTAAAAATGAAACTCTTCACGTCTACTAGGGATACATGCATGGTTTTCATTCTAGAACACTTTCCAGCCATCGTATACGACGTCACAATTTTGCCTGGATCAATGTTCACGTGATGGTAAATAGAAAAAGATACTAGCAGCGCCTGGTTTCGATCCAGGGACCTCTGGGTTATGGGCCCAGCACGCTTCCACTGCGCCACGCTGCTCTTGTTGGTGATGCTCAGGTATGTTGAAACTTCAACGAAATGAAAGTCAGAATTTTTGTGTGATGAAATACTCAGTGATGTTTGCGAAACGATTTGTGTGACTATTTGTCACAAGATGGCGCTATTTATATCTCGCCAAACACCGAGTTTCAACTCGTTTCAACAACTTGTATTACTCCCATTGTAAATAAACTACTCACATGGAAAAAAACTACACACGAGGTAAAAAAAACCCTACTAAACTACTAAAAAAGTACCCCTATGATGAAACCCCCCCAACTCACATGGTTTAAAAAAACTACTCCTGTGTCCTTACTATAGTAAGCCTCCGTAGCTCACTTCATGTGGTGCATGTCACTGTAGTCAGAGAGTTTGGGTATTGCCAAGAATAACGAAGGTTCAACTGAGTTAGTGCACAGACAGATAAGAAACTTGTCTGTGGTTAGTGTTGTTTTTCTCCCTTTAACACGCAACGTAATATACCTGTTTGCAGCTCAATGCAATTAGATTTAATTCTCTCGACTTTTTGGACTATACTGTGTGGAATAATATTATCACCACGTTCATAAACGATGCGTTTACTTGATATGAATGGTTAGGCTTGCAACATTATTTCTCTGTTCATGTACGTCACGATTCACTAACAAAAAAAAATTACTAGCAGCGCCTGGTTTCGATCCAGGGACCTCTGGGTTATGGGCCCAGCACGCTTCCACTGCGCCACGCTGCTCTTGAAGCATGTGGAAAATGTGTTGAAATTGAAGCAAAGCAAGTAATTTTTTCTGATGAAATACTACATTGTGTTGTGAAACGATTCGTAAAATCCATTGACACGACTTGGGTAACTAGAGGGCGCTATTCATATATCTTTGGAAAGCTCACTACCCCTTCGCCACGCTACAGTTGTTTTACGCCTGTCTTATCCCCGTGTTTATATCAATACAGATTCCATGAAGTCTCGGACTATGAAAAGATCTTGACCTTCGTCAATTTGAATGGGTATCGTTAAAATTACTGTTGTTTACGCTATAATAACATGTTTTCGAACGAAAAGTCATCTTGAAGCTGACCTGGTCTGACTCAGACACTAGCTATATGAACAAGGGCACTAGCTATGGTGATAAATATGTCATTATCATGAGAGTGAAATTTTCGAATCGTCAATTTACTTGAAAAATTCAGATACGAAGTGTCAGTCTTTATTCCTCCGCATTCAATAATCTAAAATCTATTTAAAAATGAAACTCTTCACGTCTATTAGGGATACATGCATGGTTTTCATTCGAGAACACTTTCCAGCCATCGTATACGACGTCACAATTTTGCCTGGATCAATGTTCACGTGATGGTAAATAGAAAAAGATACTAGCAGCGCCTGGTTTCGATCCAGGGACCTCTGGGTTATGGGCCCAGCACGCTTCCACTGCGCCACGCTGCTCTAGTTGGTGATGCTCAGGTATGTTGAAACTTAAACCAAATGAAAGTTATAATTTTTGTGTGATGAAATACTCAGTGATGTTTGCGAAACGATTTGTGTGACTATTTGTCACAAGATGGCGCTATTTATATCTCGCCAAACACCGAGTTTCAACTCGTTTCAACAACTTGTATTACTCCCATTGTAAATAAACTACTCACATGGAAAAAAAACTACACACGAGGTAAAAAAAAACCCTACTAAACTACTAAAAAAGTACCCCTATGATGAAAACCCCCCAACTCACATGGTTTAAAAAAACTACTCCTTTGTCCTTACTATAGTAAGTCTCCGTAGCTCACTTCATGTGGTGCATGTCACTGTAGTCAGAGAGTTTGGGTATTGCCAAGAATAACGAAGGTTCAACTGAGTTAGTGCACAGACAGATAAGAAATTTGTCTGTGGTTAGTGTTGTTTTTCTCCCTTTAACACGCAACGTAATAGACTTGTTTGCAGCGCAATGCAATTAGATTTAATTCTCTCGACTTTTTGGACTATACTGTGGAATATTATCACCACATTCATAAACGGTGCGTTTACTTGATATGAATGGTTAGGCTTGCAACATTATTTCTCTGTTCATGTACGTCACGATTCACTAACAAAAAAAATTACTAGCAGCGCCTGGTTTCGATCCAGGGACCTCTGGGTTATGGGCCCAGCACGCTTCCACTGCGCCACGCTGCTCTTGAAGCATGTGGAGAATGTGTTGAAATTGAAGCAAAGCAAGTAATTTTTTCTGATTAAATACTTGATTGTGTTGTGAAACGATTTGTAAAATCCATAGACACGACTTTGGTAACTAGATGGCGCTATTCATATATCTTTGGAAAGCTTGACTTTCAAACAAAAGTAAATTGACACAGTAGCGAATAACGTTCGATAGTCCGGATTATACCTAGTGATAATGCTGTGCCATGATTCGCTAGAATCAGTCACGTGATAGGAACATAGAATGACTATTTCCCTGAAATAGTTCCATCAACTTTTACATGGTCACGTGACCACCGCGCGTTCACAGCAGGTCAAAATGGCAGCTTCTGACGATGTTGTCTGCCACCGGGAGTTCACAGCATGAGGTATATTATAAAACACATATTGCCTGGCCTATATTCGGGCTATAGCACCCGTTCATTACCTTCCTCGTGACTGTGAGTTACCAGAATCACATGCTATTTCCCTCGGCCTTTGGCCTCGGGAAATAGCATGTGATTCTGGTAACTCACAGTCCCTCGGGTGTAATAAACGGGTGCTATAGCCCGAATATAGGCCAGGCAATATGTGTTCAATATTACATCGTCGCAAACCACGGCCTGTTTTAGGGCAACGGTCGAGCCTCCCACACTTATTTCGAAATGTAGTGGTATGAATAATAACTCTGGTTTGTGAGAATGCAATATTATCACAAGAGTCAATACCGTGTTGCTCGACGACTCGGTATACGTGGGTCTACGGCACTATGTTTTATTTTGTTAATTAGAAGATTTCATATAAATGTAACACAAAAAGTCCATTAATAGTACTAGTAGCAATCTCACTACCCCTTCGCCACGCTACAGTTGTTTTACACCTGTCTTATCCCCGTGTTTATATCAATACAGATTCCATGAAGTCTCGGACTACGAAAAGATCTAGACCTTCGTCAATTTGAATGGGTATCGTTAAAATTACTGTTGTTTACGCTATGATAACATGTTTTCGAACGAAAAGTCACCTTGAAGCTGACCTGGTCTGACTCAGACACTAGCTACTAGTATATGAACAAGGACACTAGCTATGGTGATAAATATGTCATTATCATGAGAGTGAAATTTTCGAATCGTCAATTTACATGAAAAAATCAGATACGAAGTGTCTGAGTCTTTATTCCTCCGCATTCAATAATCTAAAATCTATTTAAAAATGAAACTCTTCACGTCTACTAGGGATACTTGCATGGTTTTCATTCTTGAACACTTTCCAGCCATCGTATACGACGTCACAATTTTGCCTGGATCAATGTTCACGTGATGGTAAATAGAAAAAGATACTAGCAGCGCCTGGTTTCGATCCAGGGACCTCTGGGTTATGGGCCCAGCACGCTTCCACTGCGCCACGCTGCTCTTGTTGGTGATGCTCAGGTATGTTGAAACTTAAACCGTCAAATGAAAGTTATAATTTTTGTGTGATGAAATACTCAGTGATGTTTGCGAAACGATTTGTGTGACTATTTGTCACAAGATGGCGCTATTTATATCTCGCCAAACACCGAGTTTCAACTCGTTTCAACAACTTGTATTACTCCCATTGTAAATAAACTACTCACATGGAAAAAAAACTACACACGAGGTAAAAAAAAAACCTACTAAACTACTAAAAAAGTACCCCTATGATGAACCCCCCCCCCCCAACTCACATGGTTTAAAAAAACTACTCCTGTGTCCTTACTATAGTAAGCCTCCGTAGCTCACTTTATGTGGTGCATGTCACTGTAGTCAGAGAGTTTGGGTATTGCCAAGAATAACGAAGGTTCAACTGAGTTAGTGCACAGACAGATAAGAAACTTGTCTGTGGTTAGTGTTGTTTTTCTCCCTTTAACACGCAACGTAATATACCTGTTTGCAGCGCAATGCAATTAGATTTAAATCTCTCGACTATACTGTGGAATATTATCACAACATTCATAAACGATGCGTTTACTTGATATGAATGGTTAGGCTTGCAACATTATTTCTCTGTTCATGTACGTCACGATTCACTAACAAAAAAGAATTACTAGCAGCGCCTGGTTTCGATCCAGGGACCTCTGGGTTATGGGCCCAGCACGCTTCCACTGCGCCACGCTGCTGCTGTTAATGTATGAGACTATTTTTCTTATTTCCAACCCAATGCTTGCATTATTGTAAATTAAATGTGACAACAAATATGATGGATCTGGTTTAAATATTTAGACAAACACGAAATACGCCCGAAAATAATATCTTACAAACCACTCGCTCTATGACAGCTTTCCTTATTAAACTAATTCACCATCCCTATCTACTTGTATCATTTCTATTAACATCAAAGTGTTGTTTCATTTTTTGCCATAAAACGATTCTCGTTACAGTGGAAGTACGATAGCGTGACGTCACTACACAAAGTTCACAGACAACTGTCAGACAAATACCTGTAGAATTCTATACTCATGACAAACGATAGTGCGATCCAATCTAAACTACACACGATGGTGCAAATATTAATGAAAATTTACTATTGCGGGTACATGTATGTGAATGTTGTTGTTGTCTTTGCTGTTGTTAAGAACACTTTTACAATTCATTCACAGAAACAACTGCATAAACACTTACATATAAACGGACACACTTGTATAAATAAAAACACGCAGACAGACAGACAGACAGACAGACAGACAGACAGACAGACAGACAGACAGACAGACAGACAGAAAGAAAAGAAGTGAACGAGACATCACGAAATGAGAAACAACAAATTGTCAATAAAATATGAAAAACTAACAGAAGTCTACAGGGGTTACTTTTAAAGTTAGAAAGGCGAGGTATTCATTTTGATTTTTAGATCAACAAAGGGACACGCCCAGATAGGGGGTTTCATTTAGTGACTTACCCCAACCAGCCACCATAAAAACCGATGTTCTTATTCCACTTGCAAACACACGAACTGACTTGGTGTAAAGTTGTATGCCCTCTAACAACATCCACATAAATGAGACCAGAAAGAAATAGTGCAGTAGGACGGCTATCGTTGTACATAACACCTGTAGAGTAAAATCAAAATTAATAAAAACAGATTTACTTCATCACAATCAAGATGGTTGTTGACCTGTTGACAGGATCTTTCTCTCGGAATGACGTGAATGAGGGATACATTTTATGTTAGTGTTCACTGGCTCTAGACCCGTTTGCTACAACCAACTAGAAACCAATAAGAAACGGTACTTTCTGTACTTTAAGATTAGCAAGATCACAATTTATAGTGACATTTGGTCTGAATGAAATAAACCATATAAAGGTACTGCAACTAGACGCAGACACGAGGGTGCCAGTGTTTTGACGTGTACATGGTGGCACATTTAGTTCCTTTCGAGTTGACAAAATGTCGAAAGAAACTATTCATTTAATCTTGCTAGCTTAAAGTGTGCCATGTTAAGTTTCATATTGGTTTCTGTGTGGTTGTATCAAACAGAGCAAGTAAACACTAACATGAAACGTTTTGTATTCAAGTTCATGTTTGTGATAACTTCATAAGGTACACATGTATGACCATAGAGCCTGCTGGGAAATCCTTCTACCGCCATGGTATGACGTCCATAGGAAAATGTGGCAAAGAGTGAAATTTACAATAGCGTAAACGAAGTCAAACACTCGTGACGTTACTAAATAAGACAACCAAGAATGCCTGTAAATATGGAACACTGGTAAACAGTGACAATGTGTGGTGGTTTACTAGAGCGGAAAAAACAATGTGTCATCCATTTTACGCTCTGCATTGACCACATAGATTAATTACCTCATTAAAAGTAGCTTGTATTCCACTGATGTAGATTAGTTGTGCTATAGCCAGGGATATTGCAAGGTTAGCATGGATTATTATACGCTGTGTTTTCAGTAATCTAGAAAGAAAGAAAGAAAGAAAGAAAGAAAGAAAGAAAGAAAAAAAGAAAGAAAGAAAGAATAGTTATTTCTCTTTTTGAAGCGAGAAGGAACGGAAAGAACAAAGTAACAATTATTTATAGCGAGTATTACTTGAGGAGGTCACGATACATACATGGATGATTTCAATCAAATAAAGATTAATATTCATAATTCAAATTGACATAAATCATAATAATGCATGCACGGATTATCGATTGATTGATTGAAATAGACTTATGTTCAACTAAAATGATAATCTTAATCCATTTGAGCGATAGTGGCAAAATTTAACATTCTTATATCCTCCACTGGGGCATACATAATTCAAATCAATGAATTCAGCCTCAGGCTGTTTGGTGAATAAATGACGAAGTAGGATTAGCAAAACACGATTATTTATAGTATTGTACATTGGGAGGTTACAATTTTCACATATCGAATAAGTAGGGATTACATAGCGACATTTTTTACGATTTTTATTAAATGATATTTCCACTTGTATGAATATGACCAGATGCTTCATTATCAGCTCCCCTAGCTGTCATTGAAATTAATTATTTCCTTTATAAAGAATGTTGTGCTTGATTTATTAATGTTGGGAGTGCGTATCGAGGACAAATTACCCTGAAAATCTCCAAACTTTAATATGGAAGTGAATGTCTGGTTCTTTTGAATTAATAAAAGAAATTGTCCATTGTCTTGTTTTCAAGGAAATCACTTTTATTTTTCAATAGAGTTAATACAGTATTCGGCGCCATATTGGATTGGGTGGCCATATTGGATTCTAAAATGGCTTCATTTTGACATCATTCTGACCTCTATTTAGAAAAATTGTATAGTGACACTAGATTCTGTTACTGATTTCAACTGAGAATAGGTTGGAGTTTTCTTGAGCAAAGTAACAAAAATATAAAGAGTTTATTGCCGAGGTACATTATACAAGTGTATTAAGCATGCCTGATTGTTTTACTGGTCATGTGACCAAACCTCAGTATCCCTAATACCGTGAGTGTCTGGAAAGTTTGTTAATGTACACACAGAGATAAGACTGGGTACACAGTGACTAGTGTTTCTACTTTACTATAGATGTCAAACCTCACAAAGAAACAAGAAAGATAAACAAATCAATCAAAAACACACTATTTACTAATTGGTAAGATTCAATCGTTTCTAGAAAAGATTGTTCGTGTATTTTCAAAGACAAAAATGTAGCAAAATGTGACGGACAGTTACAGCTAATACAGGAACTTTATAAAAATATAATGATAATACCTTAGATAGGCGTAGGCCAGGACAGCAAATAGTAAGGAAACTATAGATGATATTGTACCAATATATGTTAATAGTTCCAAGGCAAGTGCATGGGACGAAGGAATAATCTGCAACAATAAATGCGTTTCATATGATAAGATCGTAATTGACAACGGGAGACCAAAGTTGTTAGATTTTAAAATGAGACAACATCGCCGTATAGTTTTTCAGTTCCCCTCTTCTCTACCGCCACTGTGGCAACTTTTCCATTTTCTTCGCAATTTGGAGAGAAGTGTTGATATGTCGCTATCAAAATACTATTTCATTATATAGGCACTAGTCTGTTGACATTTGTATTCTTTGATAAGCATGCCACGTGATCACAATAATATCAATCCTGTATGTCTTACAATCATCCCACCTTTATTTTCTGAAGACAACATACCTAATTCATAGACGGTACACATACATACCTTATCTGAGGTTACTTGCATCAAAACAGCAAAGTTAGTAAGATGTTCACATCTACAACCAGTATCAGTGTCTGAACTCCAGTCAACTGTACACCCCGATGAAGACCATATGCCACCACTAGAACTAATTAATTTCAAAGTAGAAGAAGCATGGTACGGATATTCACACTTGTACTTGGTTATTAAAGAAAGACAGTATTAAACGTGATATATATATATATATATATATATATATATATATATATATATATATATATATATATATATATATATATATATATATATATATATATATATATATATATATATATATATATATATATATATATATATATATATATAAGTACAAGTACACATGAGCCAAGGGATTATTCACATTGCCAGAAACTATTCCACAATTCTGCCAACAGCAAATAAGACAGCCAAATCAGAAATGCATAAACTGGAGTAATTAAATGACAACATTCATTGTCTGTACCTGCTCTGGCAAGCCACTGACGGTAAAAGATATTGCAGCATGAACTTTTAACTAAACTATTTCGAGGTTGGGATTTATTTATGCTGTCAAGAGACGATAATAGTGACCAGTCCTTGGTATTTCATATGCTTTCAGCTCAGAGTGACGTTTGGCAAGGCATCGGATGGTCACATTTATTACAATTACAATGGAATATACTGTGGCGTTAACAAATAAAAGAGTAATTTCAAATACATATGTATACGGTTCATAAACAAGTTTTTATGATTTTTAAAAAGAAAGATGTCCTTAAGCCTTTATAAGTCAATCAATTATATAAAATCGACCACTAGGTAATGGCTGCCATGAAGTGCAGACTCGACCACTAGGTAATGGCTGCCATGAAGTGCAGACTGCCTGAAAGCATAACAGATTTACAACGGCCTTGTATGTTAGTTATTGCGACGCCAAAGCCGTAAAAATAAACTGTATGGTATTGGTTTACGACACTTGCTATTTTAGCGGTTACCCTACCCCACCTAGATTTTCATGCCGACCCTAAACCTTTGTTATGTATTCGAGAAAAATAATAAAATCGTGAAGTCTCGCAAGAAATAGTGGGTGCGGAAACTGACATCAACTTAAAAAGACAAAATAAAACTATTCTTCCAATCAGTAATGGCTGTACATCTGATAGGAAGAAATAAATAACACAGAGACCATTTGGAAAACAACGGAAAACCTGAACTAGACACTCACACATGAAAAAATATATAATAAAATAAAAAATAAAAAATCTACCTACCCCACCTATTTTAAAATTGAATGTAATCGGAACCACACAATTTTTATTACACCTAATATGGAAGCAGGGAGACTGCTTGGGATCTGCTCTCAAATCTACCTACCCCACCTATTTTAAAATTGAATGTAATCGGAACCACACAATTTTTATTACACCTAATATGGAAGCAGGGAGACTGCTTGGGATCTGCTCTCATCTTTGATTATGCCTCATCAGCACGTAGAGGGAGAGATAGTTTAGGTACCTCTAACTTTGATGACACGAGCACGTACAGCTTTACAGGAAGAGATAGTTTGGGTACCTCTAACTTTGATGACACGAGCACGTAGAGGAAGAGATAGTTTGGGTACCTCTAACTTTGATGACACGAGCACGTAGAGGAAGAGACAGTTTGCATACTTCTATAAGTTTCGAAACGGTGGCTTTTACAATTGGATTTAATAAAAAATTCCGGGGATATTCTAATCAAGAAAACAGACATTCTTACTTCGTAATAAAATAATCAATTCTCAAGTCACGATCAAAGCTACACATGTTTTATTCAATTCACATTTTTCAATCCAATAAATATCACCTACCTTTCATCAAATTTCCAATACACACACACGTTTTCGTTGTCGTTCTGGAATTCCTGAAAAGAAAAACAAAATCGATGGAAATCTAATTTGAAGTCGGTATTTTACAAAAACGTAAAAGAAATGAACTCAATACCGAAACGAGATTTGATCCAAGATTTTCAATGTGACGTCAGATAACTTTAAAGACCTTCTTACGGTCAATAACAGTTTGATTACATTAACTGTGTTACGGTATGTCACTGGTATACACATGCTCCTGGGAATAAATGAGAGAATGCAAATCTCATATTCACCAATTCTGTTCATGTCTAGAGTTCAATTTTGAAAGAGAATCAATTTTGGTTTGTATCCAATTTAGGGGGCTATATAAAAGTGTAATAGAACCCCAAGGTTTCAAAGACATGAAAACAGTACGATCCATATTATTCATCCACTGTAAATAGAGACGATATCTTCATCTTAGAAATAGAGTTAAGACGTATTTACGAAGAATCTATCAAGATGCAGTATCAGTTTACCTTACGATTACTAGTTACTACCCTATTCAAATCAATGTATGGATATTCCGTTCATATACATGTTAAAAGACTCAAGTTGGTACAATTTTTAGCGATGTCTAATCTTTGTAAAGTGACTCCATCTTAAAATGTTTATTATGTATCAAAGAACACGACCAACCGAATATAAAATGTAAAACTTTTCAAAACTGTCATAGTATATACGTACTAATACTCCAGTTATGTAACCAAGCCAATATAAAAAAGAAACAAGTTGGTACTGATTCTGTTAGTGTTTCAGGATAAGTTTGTTTGATAATGCGTGTCTCTATTCAATGAAAGTGCGTTTTCTTGTGTACGTGTATGTATGTATGTCTGTCTGTCTGTATTATGTGTCTGTCTGTCTGTATGCATGCAGGCATGCATGTGTGCATGCATGTATGTATGTATGTATGTATGTATGTATGTATGTATGTATGTATGTATGTATGTATGTATACTCACACAATAAAAGCGTATACCACCATCTTTTCAGACATGTGTGTGTGTGTGTGTGTGTGTGTGCGTGCGTGCGTGCGTGCGTGCGCAGGATGGATGGATGGATGGACGGACGGACGGAGGGACGAACGAACGGATAGATAGATGGACGGACAGATGGATGTAGAGTGTATATTCATCAAGGTATATTATCAGGATATGGACTACAAATTGTTACTGATTACGACAAGTAAAAACTGTTAAAAGATTGCTACCTTCGTATTCTTAAAAACCATATGCATTGGAGTGTCGTCATTGACTAAATCTGTTGTGTGAAGATCGCCAAGAATCTGATACGAGATCACGTGACTTGACACGAAGCTGTCTTTCGAGATTATATCCCCGACTTGAGTGTCTTCAATCTCAGTTCCAATGTTGTTATGCAGGTTTCTATACTTTATAGTTGAGAGTTTTACTACAAAAAAGACATAAAAGTGTATTTTTATCGTCTGCCACACTTGTGTAATATTTTCTGCTATTTTATTATTTAAGTTTTAATGTGTAAGCTTAATGGTTTCAAAAATTGGCGGAATATACACACATGATTTGATAGGATGAAAACATAGTCAAAATTGCGAGAACTATCTGATATATAAAATAACCAATTTTTATGAAAGCAAAACGGAATTCAGTTTTCACTGTAGTGTTCTTTACCTTGAAATATAGTGACTCAGATCGTTCGTTCAAACCAATGAAACATTAATACGAAAAAAACACTCGTGCAAAATTGTGAGCAATAACATCATTGTTGCAATCATAATATAATATATTGGCGTCTCATGGATACAAATATCATTCAATTTTATCTGACGTCAGAGTAATGATGCATGAATTGCAAAATCGAGGAAATAAGAAAACAAAGTACAAACAAATAAACCAAAACGAGACTAACCTTGATTCCCTGCCAACTGTTTTCTATACAGTGTTATAGTTAAAGTATTATGATGTGGACTATCACTGATAGTGTACGTATTCGATTCAGTGTCTATATCTTCTGCCGTTATTACTTTGATATACATATCTGAAAAATAATGATGATAAGGCCGTTTGGTTCCAGTTCATCGACATCACCTAGTGTTTCAATGCCGACCCTAAACATTTGTTCACATATTTGAGAAAAATCTAATAAAATCGCGAAAATTGTGAAGTTTCGCGAGAAATAGTGGATGCGGAAACTGATATCAACTTAAAGAGACAATATAAAACTGTTCTTCCAATTTGTAATGGCTGTACATCTGATGGACAGAAACCAATAACACAGAGACCGTGTGAAAAACAACGGAAAATATAATTACCAGACCTAGACACTCACATGTGGAAAAAAATATATAAATGTAGTTGTAAGCCTGTTTTGTGTCGTGATGTTTGCTTTCCTTCTGTAGTGTATTCACTTCATGGTTTGTCATGTTGCGTTTTGTTGACGGCTATATGAACAAGACGCACTTGTTGTATCACACAGTCTTTCCATCTCCATTGCCTGATTTTGGGTTACGTTATATTTGTGTTGATGAATTGTGTGAGATTGTATATGATTTGTCGCACGAGGTTGCCTTACATACTTAGTATGTCTAACATACCACACGAGATTGCCTTACATACTTACTATGTCTAACATACCACACGAGGTTGCTTTACATAGTTACTTACTATGTCTATCATACCACACGAAGTTATGTTTTCTTGAAACTCTAGTTTCTAATATCATACGACACCGTTGCGTATCCTTAAAGTATGCCGAGTAAAGGCAGTTTTTCTTCTGTAACGTACTCGTCTACAAAGAGCACTACGCTACTGTCCATTTTATCGGTAGCTCCAGATTCGGTATTACGATAACCACAGATAATACCATAGTCATTTGCGTCTGAGCATGCTCAGTCTGGATTGCAAGTTCCCTATTGAAATGAACTAATGTACCACCATGCACCGCAGACATCAAAACATTGCGTTCGTTTAAATTGTTTATATCATTTCGACCAAACGTAGCAAGAAATCTTGATCATAAAGCGTAGAATGTTCTTTCTGAATGGTTGTATCAAACAGAGCCAGTGAACACTAACAAGAAACAGGCGGTATAACAATTTCGTTACAGTCCTACAGGAACCCTTTATAGTAACTAGTTAGACAGTACAACAGTAGTTGGCTTTATACACCATTAAGTTATTGGAGACATACACGTCATTTCCAGTGGTAATAAATCCTTTTCAGAAACGACTATCTAACGAATTATCTTTATGATAGTCTCACGAGTTTTGAAGTGGTAAAAATACTCGCTTTATGGGTGGACTTCGTTACTTTCTGATTTTGATTACATCTCATTGTCTGGATTTAATATTTAAAATGTCTCTTAAGCTTGTATGAGAGTGATGGATCTATGGTTATCATCCATTGCTATCATGCAATTATTCGTTGTATAAAGGATACCGCTATCTAGCTACTAGGCAGATATGTTGCATTACTACGACAATTTGTTCATTGAGGCAAATCTTTAAAAATTACATAG
Organism: Glandiceps talaboti; assembly: GCF_964340395.1. NCBI lineage: Eukaryota > Metazoa > Hemichordata > Enteropneusta > Spengelidae > Glandiceps > Glandiceps talaboti. Next base: position 1,380,707 of record NC_135559.1, on the reverse strand, counting down.
CCAGTGTTTCTTTATCTCTCAATACTATGCTGACATCTCATACTGTCCGTCTGTTCGTCTATATTTCCTTTCCTTTCTCTCCACCCTTATCTTCCTTATTCTCTCTTCACCCTTTCCATCAGTCTGTCTATATATCGCTATGTCTCATACTATTACATTTTTCCGTCTAATGTCGTTTGGCGTCATCCATCTATCCATCCATACGCCTATCTGTCTCTGTCTGTCTGTCTCTGACTGTCTGACTGTCTGTCTGTCTGTCTGTCTGTCTGTCTGTCTGTCTCTGTGTGTCTCTCTCCCTTCCCCCCCCCCTCTCTCTCTCTCTCTCTCTCTCTCTCTCTCTCTCTCTCTCTCTCTCTCTCTCTCTCTCTCTCTCTCTCTCTCTCTCTCTCTCTCTCTCTCTCTCTCTCTCTCACGTATCAACTTACCATACTTAGTTCTTCTGTTACTTCAAAGCATAAACACAGAATTTTAGATGATTAAATTTCAGCTGTGAAAACGTACAAATACTTGTGGAGATACATTTCAATCTCTACTGTTACAGTCTGAGATTGCTTGAATCTTTTCAATGTACACTCGACTATACCATGGTAGACAGGATCATCTTTCTAAAGCTTCATTTTCTCTCAAGTGTAAACTGCATTAAGATGTGTCATCTATTTATATGCAGCAGAGATTACACCATTGCTATCTTGCTTCGTGCATTGAGACTATCACATTTAGACATGATACCCTGACGATTAATCCAATATGGAGTATTTTCTGTAACAGTAACGTGAATACCATAACAAGTAGTGAAACATGAATGATAAACTTATCGCTATTAATCGTCACCCTTTTACGGCAATGAGATAAATTGAAACCCGCAGCTGTTTATTTATCCTTTTTCGATTTCTCAGCTTACCCATGTTTTCACCTGTGATGTTTACCGATGTTTTATCCAATGCCATATTAGCAGCGACACCCTGTGAATACCGCTCCATACTTCCCATGACGTCACTCATCAAACTATTTAGCTAGAGAAGAAACGAAACACTTCATTGTATCTCATTAAACTATTTAGCTAGAGATAAAACGAAACACTTCATTGTATCTTGTCAAACTTTCTAGCTAGAGAAGAAACATTGACACTTTTTTTTGAACGACAGATATGTCGCATGAAAAATTACAAGTGTCAGAAATACGCTGTCATTGGCCTACTTCTCAATGTCATATGAAGAGGTCATGACCTTTTCCAGAACTAGGTCATATTTACTCTAACTTTATATCACGTTGACCTTCGTTTGATAATATCCACGTTACATAAATTATCAATTTATTATCAAGTTTTGTAGGTAAAGCCTTTTACGTATATATGTGCAATATTTGATAGATCAGAAATGTAATATTTTATTTTTACCTTGACGTGGTCTTCTGTCATCTTCCTTACATCTACACCCAACACAATATCCATAATTTCAAAGAAAGACTGTAATGTGAGAAAAGAATAGACAGGATTCTGTTTGATCAGTGATTCTAATATCGCGCGTTTCTGTTGAGGTAACTTTAATCACGTGATCTACTTCATGTTTACAGAGAACATAATCATAAGCTTATTTTTAATTACTATTAAGGCAGAACGGTACATCTTTATGTCAAAATCCATTTACTGAGAAATGAAGAATAAAATTATTACTCTAAAAATAGTACTGATTGAAAATATAGAACTATAATTTTCAAAACCTTTTCATATCCGATGTTTATCGTTCCACTAGCGATAGTCGTCTTCAAGGTCAGGATGACATTCGTCACCTCGTTCAAAGACCAATATTCTTTCCTGTCCAATATTTCCGGTAATTTGCCAAGGGCGGCTTGGTTGACAGCGTCCAAAATTATATCTTTGTACACCACTGCTTCATAAACAACCAATATCTAATAAAAAGGAACGGAAATGACAAACACGACATATCTTATTAAGACTAAGAGTGTAAATTAAGTTCATCAGTACTGGTAATTGGTGCTGGAAATTTCGGTTGTTATCGGATGGCGCCAACTTTTCTCGTCAATAGTAAAGTGCCCTAAATTGCCGCAGTTTTGTAGTCTAGACTTTATATTTGTTAGATTTTCGACTGGCGGAGCCGTAAGCAATTACAGGTCTTTTTGTCAGATTCAAGCAGCGATTACCTATTCCCTTTCAAAGTAGGCTGGGTGTGAATACATCCATGATTTTGAAATGGTTATACTATTGTGACTAGATAGACCACCCACTTGGGATACGACGATTAGGTCCACAGACTAATTTGATCATAAAAATCATTCTGACACCTAGGCTAAGGAAAGGGAAATGACTCAATGAAGATTATTATGTTTGATATCATTTGAATGACTCCTACAATTGATGTGGTTTGACATGCACTATTCAGTCATGCAGGCAGCATGGATTTGCACATATGGAGAAAAAAACCCAGTTTTTACACATATGGAGAAAGGATAGTTTTTATACTTTATAAAACTAACACAAAAGTTTAATCGTAAGAGTACATTATTAACTTTCTTTTCAAGTAACTGTATACATCCCGATGTCTTAAATTTTGACTGTCATTATTTAGCGCTTTGGACATTTTTTGATAAGAGAAAGGGCGACGTGGAAAATAAATGTCAATGGCAATATTACAATTTTGATAGGATTGTTCTCATGCATTTCAAACTTATTAAACAAGTAATTTAAACTTCAGAGTTTTTTGTATATCAATTACTTATAAGTTAGTGGTTTCTGGCTTCAGGGTTTTAAGAATATCAATGTATTTAAGCTACTGCTTGTGAGTTTTCGCCGATCCTAAACTTTTACGTATTCGAAAAAAAATAATAAAATCGCGAAAATTGTGAAGTCTCGCAAGAAATAGTGGATGCGGAAACTGATATCAACTTAAAAAGACAATATAAAACTATTCTGTAATGGCTGTACATCTGATGAGAAGAAATCAATGACATAGAGACCATATGGAAAACAACGGCAAACATAAACCTGAACTAGGCACTCACATATGAAAAAATAATCTACCTACCCACCTATTCTAAACTACAGCGTAATCAGAACCACACAATATTTTGTTTGGCCTTAGTGCAGTCAGTACATGCACATACTTCTCGATGAGTTCGTTGCATGATAAAACGAACAACAATATGAACCCGATATGTCATATATGTTAGTGGTTAGTTTGTGGTATTTTGACCCTGAACTTATCACCTGAAAGCACCTGAGTTCTATCTCTAGGCGGCGTGCACGGTACTTCATTACATGGAACACAGACACGTTTTCTCATAAAAATCTACCGTGTCAGTATTTCTTCCACCGTAAGTGATTTCCTACATAAACTCTATGTTCCTACTAATACTAATACACAGTCATTTCAAGAATGATTGACGGGTATATTTATAACTTTCGAAAGCCGAGATAATTAAATGGCCTCTTAAGATCAAAGTGACGTCATAAGTCTTATTTCACTTGTGCAATCTAGTACAATGTACACGACTTTAGTTGATAACATATCTCAAAGAAAAGAAAGAGTAGTGGGTGTTCTGAGTGGCAAAGAAAATGATAAAATGGTACTCAGGAAGGGAAGGTGATTGAAATAGTGAACTACAATAACATGTGGTACGATAGAAGTGTTATAAAATATCGTTCACGACATATACCTAGTGTTAGGTCTCAAACTGAGGGTAGTAAACATCTCGCATGTACTAATTTCATTGAACCCGTTGTTACCTAGAGATGAGAATATAGCAATAGTATGGCTCTATTTTTGGTATTATTGGATCATCTCATTCCCGCTAACTTGTATAATGTCACTATGAACTGACTAACTGATTATAATTGTAAACTAAAACTCTTCCATCATTAAAATGCCTGTCTGTTTGTCTGTGTTTGTGTATCTCTCATACGTATTTATTCGGAACGATGTAAAAGGTGTAAATCTGTAGCATTTTTGTGTAAATTATTTAAGATCTGGTGGCAATTTGTATGACTTTTGTATGACGTAAATGACTTCTTCGTACAAACTCTTCAACCACAATACCTTAGTTGACTCACAAGTGGTGCAATTGAATTTTAAAATAACCGAATTGAAGGTATTCAAATGAAATGTTAAATGAATCAATACTATATCTTTGACCACTTACATATTATTGGTTTACTGATCAAACTCTCATCTGACATACTGCCAGTATGATGAAAAATTCACTTCCTCTCATAAGTTATTAAATACCAGAAATAAAAAAAAACCCGACAGCGCTACGAATAAATTGATGGCAATTAAATGTCAATGACAAGTTCAAGATCATATACTCGATTGAATGAAATAGGTAAGCACGTCTGCAAAATTAAAATTGCCTAGATTACAGCACAGATTTCAAGATTGTCACGTGATTTGTGTCGTCCTTTATCTCTGTAGATAGGATTGGTAGAGAACAGTTGTGAAAGTCATCAGCGTTTCAGATTATTTGGCAACAACATATTTTTGATCTTTAATTCCTCACGATAATATTGTACTTTAAAATGCAACTTAGTTGCAGACTGTAAACAGGAAATTGAGAATATAGCGCCCTCACTCAAATTGGGGGTATCATTACCTCGTAGTACTGTTTCTTAAGAGCTTTGTCCCTTAGTATTCTGTAGAAGTGTAATCTGGGTTGTTTTTCGTATTGTTCAGACACAGAGGAAAGCAGCAGTGCTGTGTGATTAACCAAGTAACATATACCATGTATACCCCCAAGGTACACACAGACAGGAAGTAGAGCGCCACCACGGCAAATTTTGGAAAGGCTTATTACAAACGCAAGTTTAATGCTGTGCATTGAACATACAGATAAAAATCGTGTCATCTCACCTACAACCCAATTCATGAATAATGTTCAAAGCTGTGTTCTGTATTAGTTTTGTGACTGGATATAACGCTATGTAACCGTAGACCGACTTCCCTTGGCTGAGTCCTCAGGTCATGCTGTAAATTGCAAACTTTTTTTCAGCTCAAATATTCTTGAGGCTGAAAGGTTTTTTTTTTCAGAAAGAACTAACAACAATATTTTCCGGGATAGGCCTGTATTGACTGGATGACGACACATAATATAAGCAAACAAACCGAGGACTCACACTTCGCAGACGACAGGTAGAGGAAGTACCCACAAAGTACAGTTACAACTATTAGTATAACAGCGGTTGGAGACAATAGTACAGAGTATATTATTTACACTCACAGTTATTGCGTTCTGTATTGTTTGAATTCTGTCAAATTCTGACATCGGTGTCGTTAATGTAGATGGTGTAGTCGATACCAAAGGACCAGCTGAAATGAGAAAGAAGTGGAAAGTTATTATGACCATTCAGCGGGATATGTTGCGTTTCCGTCGTACTTTACAGGAACAAATGTTTACATAAAATTGGTCAAATTTGTGTTTAGAGTGAAATAGAACATTGAGGATATTGTCCGTTCTAAAACATCTAGAGTCCGACCACTCGCTAAGTTTAATGGAGTAACTTTGTAGAATATAACCAACGGTAAAGAAAGTTAAAGTACTACAGTATAATTGCAACAAAAACTCACCTCCCTGTCAACCTTTGGAGCGTTCTATGTTAGATACATTTAATGTAATACTTAAGGGTGAGATATGAAAAGAAGTAATGGTAGAGATTTTCAATATCCTTTACGATTTAGTTCTGAAAAGCTTCGGAGATTGAAGTCATTACGAGGCTAATGAGATCAATTTGCAGACGATATCACTCTTCGTCAATAAACGACCATCACTTTATTTGAAATTTATTTACCAACTTATATTTGATATATTCCCCGAAGGAATTTAAAGCATTATACATTGTTACTACAAGTGAGTTTTATAATCACATAGAAACACGTTATTCTAGTTCACTGGTGGTTGAACCGTATGTTAGATGACATCCCTGTGAGAAGGTGATGACAGTGTATAGAAAGGAAACAGTTTAACTTATTGGAATTGAAATGGGTTTGATTTGATTTGATGCCAAATTACACAATTGTATTCAGGATTACGATGACGGTGCTCGTTGGAATAAGTTCCAGCGTTGCCTGGCAACAAGAGATTGGGTGACGAAGGAAAGTTCCAATATCTCCTCGAATGATCATTTCTTTTCTTCCAATTTCCAATTTTCTTAATGAGGAACGAATTTACTCTTTTAGATACGATTTGAAGGAATTTCTTGCACCGATTCTATCTCAGGGTTTGTTAAGACGTGATGCTGAGGTGATTGAAATTCAGTAAAGACTCGAAGATTGAACAAGAACACAGCATGTGGATATGATTCTCGCCTAGAGTATCAGAGAAGGACACAGATGGTCGGACTCATCGACTAAACCATGTATTATATTATACCAGTATATTGATGGCGCAAATCGAGAGATCTGATAGGTCTAGACATCGAACTAGCGCGTCTAAAATTAGCGATAATGCACAGTTGGCACGCGTCCAAATTTTGATGTTGACTGTTCGTGTACGAACGTTGTAGTCCGTGCAGGGATGGGGCGCAAATGAAACCAGAAAATGTTGCGTCTTATCTTGTTTCCGACATTTTCAATATACTGGTATAATATAATAGCGATAAACCACCCCTGGGAATGGTATGCCACTCGGTTTTGACCATTGAACTCAATATATGCACTCGCCATCGCTCGTTTATATATTTCGTTCACTGGTCAAAACCTCTTGGTATACCATCCCACTACATATTCGCATCAACGGATGTGGGGCGAGAACTGTCATCACGTGCACTATCGACCAGTCTTAGCAATGTTGGTCAAATCATGGACCTTTGAGGGGAACCCAATCGGATTGTGTAGTGAGCACAGTGACAAATCTACTCAATTCTTAGTAAACAATGTTTTCTAAAATCTTACAATGAAATACACATGACAGCGTGAAAGGCATTGATAGACACAGCGGTGATTTTCAAGATAAACTCAATTGCTAAGACCACTGTATATAAACAATTACACCATTTGGAAAGTCCAATTCAAACAATCAATGCCAAGTGTAGTATCTGATAACTGGAGGTTGTAAAATAGATGTCTTGTGTTCAATCTCAGTCTACGGTTCAATCCATTGTATTTTAACATTGTCTATAAAAATAGTGTGCTTAGTAACAGTCAGTCTAGATATTGGCGTTTTGTACTTTACAACCTCAGATACAACACTTGGCGTTGGTTGTTTGAATTCATCTTCTCCTGCCATACACACCGAGTCGTGCTATACGTTCTGCAAACAAGAATCTGCTTGCAACAACAAATTACAGACAAGTCAACTATGGAGGTCGTTCATTCTCATATGTCGCCCCCAAAACTATGGAATTCTTTGCCATTTGACATTCACCAAGCCTGGATTGTTTCAAAACAAAACCGAAGACTAATATTTGTTCACCAAAGCATGGTGTGATTTAACCTTTCAGCACTACTGAACAGAACATTACTCTGGAAATCGGCGCTTGATTGATTGATTGATTGATTGATTGATTGATTGATTGATTGAATGATTGATTGAATTGAGCTTTCCAAAGAGAGCAATTGTTTATATACAGGGGTCTTAGCTAAGACCCCTGTACATAAACAAATTACGCTCTTTGGAAAGTTTATCTTGAAAATCACAGTTGTGTCTACGCTAGTCATGTACATTTCATTGTAAAAACACGATGGGACATTGATTTGTTTATCCAAACCGCCGACTGTATGCTGTAGTTAGAGCGAATTCAATAATAATAATAACAAGAACGACTTAATGACTTGGTCTTTTGCCTAAAACCATAAATCTGTACAAGCACGAAGCAGAGCTGAGTTGGATTATACCTAGTATATTCTCTAGTAAAGGACAAAATGTGATAAATATAGTATTAGTATTTCATTGTTAATGTCACAGCTCTAAATGAGACGTTATTAGAATTTAAGTCTGCTTAGTCGAGTTTAAAATGGTGATCGTGTATCTTTTGTCAAATTTCTAATGGAAAAGAAATTAAATCAATTCAACTACCATTTTATTAAAATTCTATGAAATAAAAAGATGTAATGGAGGGATAGAGTGACCCAGATGTGGTTCGAAGTATTCGGCAAGGAACGAAACATGCATCTACAATCTCCATTTTATGACAATGCGTGCGCATACAAATATGACAATGAAGAATTCAATGTAATAGCGACAGCTGTCTTTTGAAAATTCTTCTTCTTTCTGAACTCGATTTTCTTTTTACTGCTATTTTAATGAAAAAAAAATCATTTCACCTGGATAGCCGACAATTTCCATTCGGAGTGACGTGGCACCCTTATCACTGATTGGACGAATCTTCAAGTACCGTGATCTAATTGGTTGAGCGAATATAACTGAAATCTGCGTGTCTTGGTCATAATTCGCTGTCAAATTCTGAAAGGAATAATGCATGCAAAAACTCAAATGTGACAACTGAAAGTTTTAGTATGGCGACGGTAAAGGGTATGACGATGATCGTGATTGTTTACTTCATGATGATGATGATGATGATGATGATGATGATGATGATGATGATGATGGTGGCGGTGGTGGTGGTGGAGGTGGTGGAGGTGGTGGTGGCGGTGGTGTTGATGCTGGTGGTGATGATGATGCTGGTGGTGGTGATGTAGTGGTGATGATGATGATGATGCTTATGAAAAAGGCGTCGTTAATAGGGATTTCTTGTAATATTTGGTTGTATCTCGCCTTGGTTGTGTGAGCTTGTACAAACAGTTGTTGTAATATTTTTTGATACTATTTGGATAACCAAAGCACAGTGTTCATAAAAAGAACGTAAAGTCATTTCTCGCTAACATCGTAATGAATACGTCGAGTGGCCAAAGTACCGTAGTGAAAAGTCATGTAGAATAATGACTTTTGATATATGGAGGATGCAGACAAGTGCAATATAGCTCTCAAAATGACTTCAACATACTCAACTCTATTTCCACTATCAAGTCAAGAAACATATTAAACGTAAACTATAGAAAGAGACAACTTCCCAGAGTGTCAGGTGTTCTAGTGGTTCACAATTCAATCTTAGTAATAATGTTATTTTTTTAAAGAGTATGGAATACCAATTACATTACGTAAATTAGATATTATGCACAGTTAGTTGAGATCTATGGCACACATCAAAACTGAATTACAATAAACGGTTGTGACGCCATCGCCGGCAAACTGATTTCACGCATGACTGGGTTTCAACAAAGTTGTTATGAGCTCATCTTCAGAATTGGATAAAATATGAATTATATCAGTAATGTATTATTAAGACCGAAGTGATGGAGAAAGGTTTTAGATATTGCAGTCTCTGGATAAATGAAGTGGTCTGTTGAAAATCTCAAACAATTGGTATTCCAAAGTCTTTATCCTCTTTCAGGTGAATGCTATGACACTAATGAAAGACTGTCATATTGTAATCCGTCCAAGGGTTAGAATGTAATATTGTCATGGTCATGTCATAGGTCACAACATAGGTCATGTCATAGGTCACAACATAGGTCATGTCATAGGTCATCTCTTGCATGTGGGTTTGAGAATCTAGTACAATAGAACTCACTATGCCATTTCAATTCGTACGAATTTCTTTTTCTTTTTTTATTAGTTTTATGGTGTTTTATGGCAATTCAACAAAATAGCATACAACTTAACATAAAGGGATTTTTTCCTTCAAACAATTTTGTAAAATGTCTGCCTAATATCATATTTGGTGCTATTAATAATTAGGTTATAAGTTAACACATTCGTAGATTCCTTTGTAAGTTATATTTCTATATAAATGGATTCATCTAGGTACTATCAAACCCCTCTTTAATGAGACTTAATATTTATCCCTTGGATTAAATCGCATTAAGTAGCAATTATGTCTGTTTTGTTCGATTAAACATGAATGACACATTCCCCATTTGTCTTTGATTCCTAAATTCTTAGTTTTTTGCTAAAGAATGTCTGTGGTACAAGGTTTATGTCATAACGTGTCTACATCTGCTAAAGAGCAGCAACGCAGTTTCCCTTACTTGACGAAGAAAAAAAGAATGCTAAATTTGCACTCAACACAATATTATTTTTTTTGCAGGGAAATACACAATTATTTCAAACGAAATAAAGACATTTTTTCAAATTAGTTTCCTGCTCACGAACGAAAGGTTTATATTATAAACTGATTACCCTAGCTACAAAACGATCACAATTCAGTCAATATTTGAATTTGATTTTATATCTTACCATTGGTGTATTGTAGATAATCCACGTGACGTCATCTTCACTGTATTTGACATTATATCCCGTCATCCACTCGGCTTGTACTGGATGCCCCTGGGTTACGATTCCCGTCACCATAGTTACTTCTCCCAAATCAACCTGTAACCATGGTAACAAATCAGTATCTGCTGGTCTCCACCCATTTGTTGGATTTGAAAGCCGTCCCTGGTCAGCAGTGTGGGAAACGTCCAAGTCACTTGACGATTGGAGGGCCGAACTAAAAGACGGATCGCCATCAAATTTGACCCCCACGTCATCGTAATTGGCCACGGTGAGACCTAGATGATATGTGATTGTATAATCAAAGACAGAATATTAATTTCAGTAAAACTCTTTTGAAATACTAGAAGAATTATGATGCCTTTGTGAAAAAACAACTTAATATAAATTTGATTATTTCTTGATGTTGTGTTCTTAAACAACCTGTCATGCATGTATTTGTGTTGCTTCTCTTCCTCCCTTCCATATGAACTCTATATTCCCCTCTGCTATGAAACAAAACATAAGTCACGTGACAGTTACATTGGTCATTAAACGAATACTGTTAAAACGGGATTTTACACTAAATATTGTATATCTTTTGATAAATACATATTTCATTTAATTGTTATTCTAATTATTCAACCAGAGTCAAATGAAATGTTTGCACCACTTGTAAACGAGACAGGTGACCCAAACATTTTATACAGTCACTGATTCCGAGACTTCCATTTACAATTTGCCAGAGGTTTAGATTACAAAACTATATACATTTGACAACTGTTATTATACAAATAAAATCACTAATTGAATTTAAAGTAATTCTTAATCAGCAACATGTTTGAAATGCTCAATGGTCGGAAAGTACGTCATCTCCTATTTCTACTGCACATTGAAAACACCAAAAGAGTATTCTTTGACAATCACCTCAGCTTAACTGCATAATTCATGTACCACTTTAAAACGTAAAGACGAGGAAACATGTTATTTCTTTAATCCCAAACCAAATGTGTTCATGTAAGCTTTCAAAAATGAAAAACCTAAAGCTATATGATTTGTAAGACAATGGGGTGTTCACATTTCAGAAATGAAAATTCTACCTGAAATGGTGTTAAGACGCTTCTACACAGAAAGACGTAAGATGCTGATTGTATTTGCTTTCATACAATTAGTAATCTCTTAACTGAAGGACATGTTCGCTGCCATACTTTTAGAGGATTTAGGATGTAATGACAAGACAGGGTGACGCCATCCATCAACATACTAACCCTGGTTCAGGTGTCCCAGTATTTCGATTCTCATACAGATTGCTGTTACCCAGGCAACGGGATGAAGGCGTATGTAGCGAGCAGCCAATGACGAGAATAGAAATGGGCTCGTAACTGGATTAGCTCCATCGTAACTACCCTGGAAGAACTTTTTAGAAAAGGACAAGAGTTTAAGTAAGCTTGGGGAAATAGCAAAATGTCAGACGGTATTCTTGGATGTTTCTTTCAGCAAATATGCCGACGATATGACAAAAAAGTTTAACAGTAGTAAATAAAGACTTGATATTGGTCTTAAAAATAACATCTTCCTGTATTGTGGTTCATTTCAATCAAATATGTCTCACAAAGTAATATTAAATTCTTACTTAAGAAACTACTTGAAATATAAAACAGTCGTTTATAGGTGTATAAATCGACCTAATGATCTTCATTTTAACGCCTATTGCCAATATAAGTAATGGATTAATTCACGCGATTGTTAATTAACAGAATAGTTCCAGGTTACTTTCAACCCTTGAAGATACAAAATGTATTGTCCATTGATGTCAGCCCTCAAATCCTGAACAGAACCCAAGGTGATATTATTCTCGTAAAAGTGTAGAATTATACGATATGACTGACACGTAAAATATAAATAGGAGCAATCATGATAAAATGCTATAGAATCTATCCTGTCGGTAGGCGTTTTAAATAAATTTCTTCTCGTTCATTTATATTATTTTTTCAGCTGTAGGCGAATAAACTTTTATGAGTAGTTTTAATAACATCATTTCTTATCAAAATTTGGTGTTAAATGACCCTTGAGACAAAATAATTTACCGACAATATTCCTTAAACGTTTATACTTTATTAAACTGTATGCTTAATGAATGAGTTTTGTCCTGGGGTGTAGATGTACATGTAAGTCCATGATATGAGGACATGCAAAACCAAGTAATGACTCTCCCGTAAGTGTTATTAATAGGTAGTAAACTTGTAAAAGGGAAGTAACTTTGACGTTTGTTATTGAATATTGAAATTAAAAGTTGATGTTAATGTATAACAATAACTCCTTACATCCCATCCCATAAACCAACCTGAGGGTAACTTAGTTGGTATCAGCATTTAGCCAATAAATCCTATTATGTGTCACGTACACTTTCCAACTTAAATTGGAGGGGCTTCATATCATTTTCTAAGTTGACTTCAAGTTTATTATACATGTTTATATAAACGTTACAGATTTCAATATAATTGTATCAATTGTTCCTCAACTGAAGTACAGTAACGTTCATTATTCATCGCCGACGAAATAAAACGGGAGACCATTAATATGAATGACATGAATATTTACCAGTGTAGTACCACTGTCATCTTTGTAGTCAAACCAACTATAATCGTTGTGGCTGTAAGATACAGTGAAGCTTGTCACAAACTCGTCAACACCAGCATCACCTCGACCCTGAACACTAATTCCTGTCACTCTTGTTGGTTGAAGCAGGTCAATCTGAAGCCATTGGTTGTCATCATTCACATCAGCACACCATCCTGACACTCCGTCAACATTGGCGTAGTTTAGCCGAGCTCGCTCGGGACCACGGGTCACCAGACTACTGGATGATGTTAGTTGGGTATCTGTTATGCTATTATCCTCCACTCCAAGAGGATTTCCAATATCTTAAAAATAATAATGTTAGCAGAGATCAGACGGGTTTTAATAGATTTCACTCTTGTTTTTTGGTATTTTTTTAATACACCATGAAAAACTACAGAAGGGACGGATATTTATTCAGGATTTTTTGAAATTGATTACGACAAAAGAATAAAAAACCGTTACGTGATATATATATATGGTGGCAGAGCGCAATAGATATATACATTTGAGTTGTCTGATGATCGCGCCATGCGTGAAACTCCGAGTTACAACCAAGAAAGAGTTCCAGTACAACCAAAACTATTACGCTCTGCCACTGTGGTATAGAGCACTGTCTTAGCAGATTGATACTCACCGAGTTATATATATATATATATATATATATATATATATATATATATATATATATATATATATATATATATATATATATATATATATATATATATATATATATATATATATATATATATATATACAAAACTATTGCGCTCTGCCACCATATATATATATATATATATATATAAATATATACATTTGAGGTAAGAAATAGATTTCAATGAATGCATACCGGACATGGGGGGGGGGGGGATATGGAAAAGGAAAACGACTAAGATCTCTTAATTATCATCTTAAAATGATTTATCCTCCAAAGAAGACAATAAACTTAGTGACGAATCCACAGAATCCTGCCATGAATCAAATTTTCTTCTTGTTCATGACACCTCATAAAACAAAACAGTTTTATCTCTGTCAAGTGTGTCATAACACCGTTATATAATCCTCTCTCTCTATATATGATATCTGTTTGTGTCAATCTCAGCAAAATTGAGTGCAACATGACACTACAACCGATCCAAAACTTTAAAGTGAACAATCTTTACAAATGTACCATTTTCTAAAAGTAGGAATGAATACTAAGGGATTCTATTCAATGTTCTGGATATATGACCCCGTAGGCGTATCAAATACATACTTAAAGTGTATGTTAATTCTGTTAAGCTGTTTCTAATCCCCTCTTGTATTAGGCAGGCGTAGATCCTTGAAGACTTTCCATATTTTCTCTAACAAAGAGAAGTTTGATACATGGGAGACTTATAGTATTACCGCTATCATTTATAGCGTTAACGCCTGTAATACAGTATGTCAAAGAGTTTGTAGTATCACTAATGATCAAAAATGATATGCTCTACAAAATCACATTTTATAGAAGATCTCACATATCTATTTTACATTCAATTATTTTCCGTACAGGTATGAATTATGAGACATATTGGTTTGATTGAATGGTGCTGTCTAATCAATTATGCAATATCTAAAAAAAATCCCTTTGAATATGAAAGAATGTATCTTGATTTGTTCTTTAAAGGGGTTGGTGATGAATACAGAGGGAATCATATAATAAGAGTTGGGATGACTGTGTTTGTTATTTCACAAGATCGTTTTAATGGTCGCTGCATTTGCAATTATCTTTCCGTTGCTGTTACTGCAATACAATAAAAGGACGCCGATGAGTTGACCAAATCTTGAAAATAGAAAATTGCTTTACTTTGACCTTTACTCACAGAATAAAGGTCACGTTTCAAAGCTTCATTTGATACAGTAGATATTTGAGAGATGTTCACAGATATTAAAGCTAACGATTGGCCTGTATTAAATTAGATAGGTATGAATAGTACGTGTATAAAATATATAAACTGCTTTCCTAATGAACTGTGGGTAGGAAATACTGTCGAAGTAAAAGTAAAACTTTGGCAATTTAGGCATTCATTATTTCACGTGAAAGTGTTGTCCGATGTGATTGACTTCGTGTTTTAAAGTACAAAATTAAACAAATGATCAATAATATATTGTTTTCCACCACCAGGTAAATCAAATCCCTTGCTTGTTGCTAATATTAAATTTAAGAAAGCATGGAGTATGTTAGCACAGTACTGAATTTAATATTAATGTTATAGTCGCAGGTTCCTTGAGGTATTAAAATGGTGATCTTCAATTATTTGCTTTATTTTTTATTTATAATAAATAAATAAATAAATAAATAAATAAATAAATACATAAATAAATAAATAAGTAAATAAATACATAAATACATAAATAAATAAATAAGTAAATGAATAAATAAATAAATAAATAAATAAATAAATAAATAAATAAATAAATAAATACACAAATCAAGTTTGGATACATCATACAGGATTTCAATGGGAACGTGCTGCCATTGTTGTATTTCGACTGAATAGAGGCGCCCTGGTGAAATTCTAGTGTGGTCTCGTTTGTCTCTGGAGAGCACCCGTTGTTTGTCGAAGGCGCCAGTACAGCAATCAAAGTGTAAATGCACTACAACATGATTTTCTGTTCATTATACAACCTCAAATATTGCCAACTCGTTTCTTTCGTTGTGAGAAATCAAGAGAATCTATTTAAAATACGGTAGTCGATAGTGCGAACGATAGCACCTTAAGAGGTGCTGTTGTACAGCCACGTGTTTAAATGTAGTTAAAGCAGCAATATAAAAATACCCGTAAATTGAACGCCAACGACGGAACTCTAAAGTAGACGTCAACGTGTAAGCTATAAATTGAACGTCAACGATCAGTTGAAACAAGTGACGATTTTCGGTAGTCGATAGTGTGAACGAGTGAACTCATGACTATTTACACCTTATGAGGTGCTGTTGTACAGCCACGTGTTAAATGTAGTTAATGCAGCAATAAATAAATAACGTCATCAATAATCAGTTAAAACAAGTGACGATTTTCGTACATGTATCCCATATATACCATCTATAAGACAATTCTTCTATATTTATGTATTCACTTTCAACACAGCATGACTGTTTCACCAACGCATTGTCGACATCAGTTCAAATCCGCTCGACCAACCCATTTTCCCCTCGAATGAAAACACTTTCGAAATCATAGCTGCATCTATACTGTTCATTTATTCCTTTTGGAAATGAAAGAGATTTGCCACAATCGTTTTTTTCTGGTTGAAAATATTAGTACCGGTGGCTTGTGAGACTCTTTGTTGCAAAAATAGCCCTACCACGGTTCGTCAGTTCATTTGCTTTCTAACCAAGTTGAGTATGTGTTATGTATGTTTATTTAATACACTAACCCCCCCCCCAATCCATGGCCTCAGTTAGCGACTGTTGCACCATATATAGGATTACAAATAGAGACATTAGGATCAGAGCACTATGTAAATACATGTTAATCACTATATGAAATAATCTTCGTTGTATGAATTATTTAATTTACAATATGTTTACTTATAAATCTCTATCGAATTTATGGTGAGATGTTATCTGCCGTCTCTCTGGACGGGAATATTTACAACAAGGGTGAAAGATAAGGTTAATGAGACTGCTGATAAGACTTTTACGATCATATATAAACCAACCTTTGTTATATTTCAAAATCGTTATTTTTTGGGGTGGGGAGGGGTGGGGGAGGATGTCATACTTGTAATGAAACTAATTTTCTACCATTGCAAGACAAAGTATCTTTCTGGGAAGTGTTTACTTTTTGTCTGTCTGTATGTCTGTCTGTCTGAGTGGCATATATCGGAATATCCGCTTGAATATTGTCATAATTTACTGACTGCAGTTTCATAGCCTACAAATCCTAACTATACCGTCTATATACGGGACCTTGGCTTTGTATAACCGAGAGACCGACCACGACGAAACGCGTGACGTTTCTATATTAACAAATTTTCACACGTAGGAAATAGTAAACATTTCAAAAAATTGACCCTTTTCGAACTAATTCAAGGTTTTCAACCCCAATGCGCTGAGAATAATTTGTGGTAAACCACTAGGGGGTATACTTTGGGGGTTTACTTAATATCAACTTATACATGTAATAATACACATTCCCATAGTTACGTTCTATCTGCATTCCTACCTTTTACTAGTATTCGATATCCGTGAATTTCCCGTCATGTATTCTTACCTTGTATCCGATATCCGTGAATTTCCCATCGTGCACAAGGTCTATTGATATAATCAAGTATATATAGACGTATATATCTGCCAAACACAGGCACAGCTAAGGTTCGTGTTGCGAGCTCATAGAAACTTTCTTGTACACCATTATGTGACTGTTGACAATAAAAATGATAACATTTGTTTTGTACTTTGTACTGAGTAGACAGACATTCAGCAACTTGATTCAAGAACTCAACACTATATCAATACAGTACAATACAATACAATACAATACAATACAATACAATACAATACAATACAATACAATGCAATGCAATACAATACAATACAATACAATACAATACAATACAACACAATACAATACCGTACAATACAATACAATACAAAACAATACAATACAATACAATACAATACAACACAACACAATACAATACCGTACAATACAATACAATACAATACAATACAATACAATACGTACAATACAATACGTACAATACAATTCACAGTAGACAGACATTCAACAACTTGATTCAAGAACTTAACATTATATCAATACAATACAATACAATACAATACAATACAATACGTACAATACAATTCAGAGTAGACAGACATTCAGCAACTTGATTCAAGAACTCAACACTATATCAATACAGTACAATACAATACAGTGTAATACAATACAATAATGCAGCAATGCAATGCAATACAAAACAATATAGTATAAACTAATATAATAGACAATGTAATATAATGTGGTATGATGCGCTATAATGTAATATTTAAAATCTACATTGAATTGCAGTTAATTTTACTATTGTCGTAATAAAAATGGTCTTTCAGGAGGTTTCGGTAAGGTGGTGCAATATTTGATATTTTTAAAACCCGTACAATGCTGAAACTAAAACATTTTGTTAAGTGTTAGTATTTATGGACCGTTTTTTATTCTTGAAAATTGTCTCCCAGGCCAAGCAATGAACATCATTACCAAATAGTCGACACAAACTATTTGAATTTCAGTCCATTGACAAAAACATATTTATTTGTCATATTAATTCGCTAATTAACAACGTCCACATATTGTACTATTGAAAAAATCTTACTAGACAGGCATACGGAAGGACGGATGGATTGAAAGACAGTTGTGTTGACAGACAGCTAAACACACTTCAAATGTTTTATGAATAATTAGATTTTGGTGAATGACGGAACTGATTTTAGGGTCCGTACCCTTAAACATACCGTTAACCTTTTGCAGTGTTATATGTACAGCTACATATACAAGTTTACATGTATGTGGTTCACTAATCCTTAAGGTGTATATTATTGAGAATAAATTTGAATATATCTAAGGCCTAAAAAAATAATTGTTTGGTTCCGTTTACCCGACCCCACATAGTTTTCACTGCCGACCCGAAACTTTTTTATGTATACTTGGAAAAAATGATAAAATCTCAAAAGTTGTAAAGTCTCACGAGAAACAGTGGATGCGGAAACTGACATCAACTTAAAAAGATAATGTAAAACTTCCAATCTGTAATGGCTGTACATCTGACAGGAAGAAATAAACAACACAGAGATCATTTGGAAAACTATGGAAAACCTGAACTAGACACTCAGAGAAAAATACTAACAGAAAAAAATATATTATAAAATAAAATAAAAATCTACCTGCCCACCTATTGTAAAATTGAGTGTAATCGGAACCAAACAATGTTTTTATTAGGCCTAACAAAACAAGGTAAAAAAATTGCTTTATCCAGTTGCACCTAATACAGAGATTTAATACATAGCATTAAACAAAAAACCTTGAGACAAAACTGACGTAAAGATGTTCATACAGCAAACTACACATTGCATATTAACAGACGTTTTTATACAAAGATTGATAAATGGTAGAGATTAATGTTGAAGAACATTAAAACCAGATGTTCGATTTTCAAATGGAGTCTTAAATCATATAATTTATAGCATTTGTTTGACAAGATGTTGTATTGTAGTATCATAAACTGAAATCGTGCTACAGTTTTACCTGTGGTGTCTGATAAGGTAGTTTAGTGAGGTATATACACTGAAAATCCCGTCAAATATTACGTCTGTTCATACATACATACATACATACATACATACATACATACATACATTGTACTGAATTTCGTTTTCAGTGATGTAGCCAATGTCAAAAGTACAATTCAAAATTTAAATTCAGCTGTTATAAGTACAAGCACGGTAAGACGGTAACAATCACGAAAAGACATAAATCTTTGTTCTCACCACCATGACATGACCTAATGTGACCTTAAGCAAACGGTGGAAAGGTAGATATTTCATTGGATTAACCACCTTAAACGAAACGATAATCGTTTGACCTAACCAACACATCTTTTTCTCTCCTGGGCAGTATATCGTGATTGAACGCAATGCCATTACTGGCGTCACATCAAATCTACAAACGCACACGATTCCAAGTTATCACCAGAGGTCAATAGAGACATATGTTTTCTGATAGAGATATAGCAAAGTACATTATGGTTAGTTATTAATAGTCATCATACATGTAATTGATTCAGATATCCACAGACATTCCCGTTCATTATTCCTCTTTCCTAATAATCCCATAATTAGAATCTATTCCCGATATTCCATCACCAGTTCAGTCAGTTTTGTTTGTTATTCAAGAACTGAAGTCCAAACTGATGGATGATGTTTGGATACCACAAGGCTTCTCGTAAACTGTATATGTATTATTCCTAAAAGCCGGCGGCGTCCTCGTAAATTCCACCTATTGTTCAATGCCACGATACAACTGATTGCACTATGTCTGTCTCTATTCTTATCATGATTTAATGTTGACAGTTTAGTTTGTTATATTAGAAATGTGCAATCCAATCGTCTCTTGTCTGGGTCCATGTTTTCATTTTTTGGTTAAAGAAATTCGGCTTATGCTAACATGCAGTGCACGTCGTTAGTCACACACCAGTGCAATAGTATTAATCGTGTGAGCAGTACACTAGTCAATAGTTCATCATCGTAAATCAATCTGTCTGTACTATTTAGGTTTGGAACCAAAGCATGTTATTTTATCTATTGACAATTGTATACCACTGTGTAATTTGTGACCTTTGGTTACATCCTCCGACTTTGCAACCATTGATGTAAGGATAGATAATTTCAAATATTACGTCTGTTCATGAATTTAATTTTATTTTGTTTAATGAACACACATAGGTAAAATTATTACGATATAATTCAGATAATACTCCAGATTTGCTTTTAAAGCGTAATAAATAATTTCAGTTTAATAAATGAAACTACTGTAAATTGTAGTCGATTTACTATATATCTATGTATCACATGTAATGCATATAAAAGTGAAAGTGTGAGGCATATGACGTGGGCACTAGCTAAGAAGCGTCTAAACATCATTTGTGATATCTCATCAACGATGCAACATTCATTTCCATGGAAATGCGTAGTTCAAACAACCAACGTCGACGAAGAAACCAACCAATCAACCTACCAACCAACCAACCAACCAACAAACTAACTAACCCACCACCCACCCACCCAAGATAGGGGTAGTACAAACCCTTATCATTTAAAAGTATACTTCATAAGTAAATAATACAAGCAACCAACTATTAAACCAAACAAACATACGAATAAACTGTCATCGATATTCATCTCTCGCTCTCTAGCCGCCTCTCACCCATCCGTCTTTCTTCTGTATCCATCCACCCACCCATCAATCCATCCATCCATTAATCGATGAATGACCAACCGACCGACCAACCAACCCACTCACAAGAATGTTACAGCAGGAACAGATAATGCAATATCTATTCCGCGCTACTTTTACATTGTGCAAAGTGAAGCAATAGCAATGTTATAAGCTGAGCGACTAGGCCTGACACCTTATTGCTAGAAACTGTCATAGACAGCTGACACTGTCATAGCCCTGGATTTTTTTGTGATTAACTGAATTCTAATGTATTATTATAGTCCGACATATATCAACAGTAATACAGTTCCGTGAAAAGAATCAGTGATGCATATATTTCAATAATAAAGATGAATATGTTATTAGATTTATTGGTTTAGAATGCCGACATTCAAATTGTAAATGCTTGTCCCTGCCTTTGAAGTCTTTCCAATATTCGTACGCGGCATAACTTGGACATCAACATATACTCATATAATCATGGCCGATGTATAAGCGACAGTTTGTTTTCATTAAGCCATGTAAACGGATCTTCTTTTTATTACAATGACATGCCAAAATATTGCATATTTACGTTACATTCTACATCAAGTTGAACAGATCTAGTACCTGTATCCAAGACTCAGCCTGATACATGAACTCATTCTGAACACACAGTAAACCACACAAGGATATATACACTAATATATGACTTGATATGAACTACAAAATATAAAACAACTTACTTGCATATTCTCAGATAAGTCTTTAGCAGTTTCAAAGTTAACTCCATCGTTGCTGTATTGCACATAAAAGGATCTTACATAGGCCTGAGTTCCATCTCCCAACATTCCGATCTGTAATGTTATATCGGTAACCAACATTGGTACTAACAGGTCTGCTTGTAGCCATTCCCCTGGACCTATCACATCAGCACACCAACCTTTCTCATTACCAGAAGGATCCTCCATGTGTAGACGAGAATTAGCTGGACTAAATACATGTGTACCACTGTCATAAGTACTCAATGATGTGAACTGAGCATCTAGAATCTCCCCTGATTCGATCCCTAACGTAGATGTAACGGGTCGGAGAGGACCTGTGGAATTTAATACAAAATGACATACTAGTTAGATACTTTAAAAGTACGCGCTTAAAGTTTCAGAGAGAAGAAGAGAGAAAAGTATAATATTATATAGTCTATGTAAAACGAACTTCTTATATATATATATATATATATATATATATATATATATATATATATATATATATATATATATATATATATATATATATATATATATATATATATATATGCGTACGTGTGTGTGTGAACGTGTGTGTGTGTGTGTGTGTGCGCGTGTGTGTTTTCAAAGTAACACCACTAAAATAATGACAAGGCCTAGGTTTAGAATTAGTAGAGTTAAAACTAGACGTCAGACTCAAAGTGTTCGGCAAATTTAAGGTTCATATGTAATGGTATTTTGGAGACCATCGTGACTGTCGTACTAGCCATACTGAATGCCGTATATAGTCCATTACAAAAATAACAGGGATATAATACAGGAGCAGCTGCTTAGTTAGTTGAAGCTTAGAGTAAATTGACTCTAAAGTCGTGTGTACACGAAGCAAAGTTATTCTTAGATCCAGGAGTTTCCACTGATTGAGTGTGATGGTATGGACTGTTTGTTCGCAGTACTTTCATCTTATGTGAATTGATATTCATTCTCTGTCTGGAACTAATCTTAAATCCCTTTTTTGCATCCAGTCGAGTGGTACTTGTTCTAATTAAACCTGACCAAATGTTCTTAACAGAAACGGAAGAGGGGTGAATCAATGCATTGTATTGATAGTTTAAGAGTAAATAACATAGAAATATTGGGATGTAAAAGCAAGCAAACCTATTGTTCATAGCTATTGATGTGTCAAACAACTAGTACATGTTACCCACTCAACGGTAAATTGAATTAAATCACCAAGCAGACTGGCACCAACCAATACAAAGGTAAGCACACACAAAGTGGGGTATTGGACCCATTTTAAATCTTAAAACGACGTAAATGCACTTTTAAAGTATTAAATGAATGGATTTTGCTTTGTAAATGCTGTAAATGAAAGATACATTTGCTAGATTGTACGGGGAGTGTGGAAAAGAAAGGAAACGTTTTGCCTGGTTAGTCCAGCTCAACGTTTTCCGCAAAGTGACGCAAGTCCTTTCATTTCCATCGATTTCTAAGACACAAAGCAAACTCTATATTAATCATCCTCTTTAGATATATACACTTATGGAAAACATAATTCACAAGTTTAGATTTAACAAGTTTCTCTAAAGAGGCACAAGCGAAAATTATTTTGTAAACATATCTTTTCAGACGAATTGATAAGATTAGAAAACGCATAGCCATAAGTAATTGTATTCGTAATCCTTAAACATTTTAAACATTTGTTAAGAAGAGGGAAATGTAGTGATTCTATTCCTACATAGGTCTATCTACCCTCAATTACTATGTTGTTTTCTTGGAATCAGCGATAATGAAATAATATTCCAAAGTTTTAAACACTACAACAAGTATGATAAACTAATATTGTTTATCCATTTCATAAACAGAATAACGCCGCATGTCATATATTGCAGAGGAAAGATGTATTGTGTAGACAGGCAAACGAGAATTTTAAACTACAGATTTTTCGAACCTACACAATAAATTCATTTTTGAATAATTATATATTTAGACGTACACAATAACACGTAAGTGTTGTGATGGTAACTGTCATCTGGTAATTTCAATTTTGAAAGCACGGTGAAGGTACGTTATTGTTTCAGGATAAAAAAGATAAATGCTTATTTTGAAATGATCATTAATTATCCGTTGAACGAAAATGAAATTGTGTAACCTTACATTATACACAGTAATGATCTCATATATATGTCAATATTTTGAGAGTGAATGCTTCTCTGTTTGTTCTATCTACCCTTAAGCAATTCATTCATAGCATATTGCCCTAAAGAACGTCATTCGTAGTTTATTACGCAATATTGACACGGTACACTTTAATGTAGGTTTTGTATTGTGCCATATACGCTTTTATTCTATACCTGCACTTTCAGATGACTTGTTTTCCCACTTTTATAGTGTAAAATGTTTAATTTTGTCAAAGTCTAATGAAGCAGTGTGACAATATTTCATATGTCATAAATCACTCATCTATTCGCTTATAGATAGATAGATAGATAGATAGATAGATAGATAGATAGATAGATAGATAGATAGATAGATAGATAGATAGATAGATAGATAGATAAATGACATTTTCTGTTTCAAAAACAGCATTACCTAACAGTTCTTAATTGTTGAATTTTAATATGATTGAGAAATACATCTGGAAATGTTCAAGTGACTAAATTATTTTGAAAGTATGGGCTAATATGTTACAGATTATTCTAAACAAACTATATATTATTCAGTTTCACGTTTATTTAGAACTATACAATTTGCACTATTAATGGTTTATGTTGTAAAATTGATTAAAATGCGCCAGTCTTCTCAGCCTAACGTTAAACATGTTTCATTTTTTACCATGTAAGGAACTGCTCAAGCTTAACAAAAGTGAGTAAAGAAAGCTTATATTTCTATCTATGTAGTCCATCATTTCTTCTCTTGTTCTGTTCATTACCAGTGTTAATCAATCCTGTATAAGAAATTTACAGTGTAATTTCCATTAGAAGGCTAGAACTAAACAGGACAGCTGGACTGAATTTAAAAACTATAAAAAATAAAAAAGAGCATTGCCTCAATTCTAAGATTTAGCTATCCAAAGCGATCAAGATTGTCAGGCTCAATTAATGCATCTGCGTCAGAGAGCGGAATTGCTCAAACACTCTGTCTAAGCTGTTTGCTGTTCAATACCGACCTTAATACCTTGCAATGAAAAAGGTGGCATATACATTAAACCTACAGTGAAATAGACAGCTAGGTTCACTAATAAGAAAGCTACTCCGGCAAATAAATTAGACACCATCCTTCGCCGATAAAAAAAATAATTGCACAAGAGCATTTCTTTCAATTTGTGTATCTCCGATTGACATTACTTTATAGACATCAAGAAGATTGTTACAGGCAATATAGTGGCACATCCACTGTTAAGGTCCAGCATTGACATGTGAGTATATTATTATGGAGATGAATGTAATATAGAAAATTAACGACGACGACGACGGTGATGACGACGACGGTGATGACGACGACGGTGACGACGATGACGATGATGATGACATATATTTGTGACTGTGTATATTTCAATAAGCAGTGGTAACTCACTTGTTTTGAGTCGCTTTGTAGAACTATTTTTAAGTAAACGATGTTTGTACAAAACGACGTACATTTCGTAGAGTATACAAAGTAGCAACCTTCTGTTTCTGTCCTGATATTAATTATACATTAGTTATTGTTTGTCACGATAAATATACACATTGACATGGAAACGGATCTGCAAGGTAGTGAATATCAACACTCGTCGAGGACAATTAGTCACCAAGTATTCGAGACCGTGGTACTCATTTTGAACGACACACGTACTATATTGGCAGTGTTATTAAAGCGTCATATTAAACCTTAAGCCCCCAATTAATGCCAATACGATAAAAACATAGAATGTTTTAGGTGAGTCAGGATAGATTGTATTGATAACTAGTCTTTTCATTTCATTTATACAGTACCTGAAGATAAACGAATGACCTTACTTGGTGACTTTAATGTAGATTTAATTAAAAATGAATCACGAATCCCAAAATATTGTTGGAAATGATTGAAAGCAATCAACTAACTCAGCTAATAACCCACGAGAGTGACTGAAAGAACCCACGAGAGTAACTGACAAAATCAGCACTCTAATTGACCACATATACCACATATACTCAACACCAAATCATGACAGAATCAGCACTCTAATTGACCACATATACTCAACAACAAATTGTGACAGAACCAGCACTCTAATTGACCACATATACCACTTATACTCAACAGTAAATTATGACAGAATCAGCACTCTAATTGACCACATATACTCAAAACCATATAACTGCCGTCAAAGTACCAAAAATCAACCTGAGTGACCACTCTCCTACTTGTGTTGTGTCCATAACTGTTTCCTCTGCAGCACTTTTTAACGGATGCAGAATTATGACTGCACAAGAAATAGTCAGGTACAGACCCAGTTGACACCTCAATACATTTCAGACATATTTACAAGCCCAATAATGTATCATCCCACAATACCACCTCAATATATTTCAGACATATTTACCAGGACCAATAATGTATCATCACGCAAAATGAGACTCAGCTGCCAAATCAAAGTTCTTTATGCCTCTACAACCAAATTAATGATACCATCCAAAACATCAACACAAGCTGGTGCATTCAACTTAATTTAATAAGCTTACTGATAAAGTTCGGAGTTTACTGTCTTGAAGCGCTTTTAAGACTAATTTTATAGAAGCATATTTTACACGAGTGAGTCTTTTTTTAGCGGGCCCTGGGGCAGACTAGAATTTAGCTAACAAGGTTATCTGTATAATTGTTAACCCTCTTTAGATAAAGTTTATAATCATGATCATGATCATGATCATGATCATGATCATCATCATCATCATCATCATCATCATCATCATCATCATCATCATCATCATCATCATCATCATCATCATCATCATCAGCAGCAGCAGCAGCAGCAGCAGCGACAACAACAACAATAACATTTCCACAAAACATTGCAACACGATACATGACAACAATGTATTATTGAAGTTGCCAAGGAAACTACTCACCCATTCTGTAGCCCTCTGCCTCGACTCGCAAACACATGTTAACGCTGAACGTTACGGGATGTATTCGAATCTTGTCCGCCTCTACTGGCTGAAGTAGCGAATTCTTAACAACGGTAGTTGAATCTGTATTTCCAGAGAATTCCTAAAATCAAAAGCAGAAACATTACATGAATGTCTAACTTAGTTTGTTCGATTTGTTTCATTCCTAATTTCTTTTCTTTTTTAATACACGTGCGAAACAATACAAATGAAATAATATAGAAAGTCAAAAGCTATGCAGAAGGCACAGGATGGGGTCCAGTTAATTGACCGTAAAAGTCATAGTGCAACCTTGCTACTAAATCCAGCAGTGACCCAGTGTAACCATAATTGTACGACTCACTAAGAGATCGATCGACCAATGACTCAACAAATAGTTAGTGTGTTTGTTGTGACATGACTTGACGTTTACGTAAAATTACTTCAGGCAAACAGATCTCAGATATGTCCAACAAATATCCACAGCTCTGTTAAACAAAGGTTATGAAGTCCGTATATAAGCAACAAATAACGAAATACATGTAATGTAGTTGACAATATTTACTCTAAAACAAACTTCTAGTTCTTATCCAACATCATGCCAGTCAATAAAAAGAAGTTTCAGTAACAAACATACAGCATAACAAGAATTGTGATATTACATTAGTCTTATCACTAACAGATTTGGACATGCAATGCAATATTAAAAGCAAATGTTACTTTATTCACTGTCTGTCTACGAATGTTTGCAAAATAGATGAAGTTGTATAGATCCAGACATGTTTTGATTTGCTGGATTAACGAGACCCGATAGGTGGCGTTCTAGATTACAATGGAAAGTGATGAAAACATTTCAGTGCAATCGTATTTATTATTTACACTACATCGAATTGGATCTATTGAGAAAGAAAGAAATGAGACTGATTTCTTATTGCGAATACCGAGTGTCTATCTACACACTGAATAGAAACAAGAATACTGATTTTAGATGAGGATATACAACTTTCTACATTTCAGGAATGAACTCATCTCATGGTAATACAACTGACTTATTTACTTCAGTTTGTGTCAACCCTGTTTCATAGAATGGTATTAAGAATGTCAGGGACTTATGAACGGGTGACATTTGAAATACGCAGACTCTTATTTTTTTTAGTAATCTTCTTCATATTACTAACACTGCGACACTAAAGAAGATAGCAGTTGGCGTCTTCCTAGTCTTTTAACAGGAGAAAGCGATTTACTTGTAGAAAATGTCACACACACATGATCAGTTTTAAATCCCTCTATTTCTCTAGACATGCCAGTTTTGACCGCTTGGTTTATGTTTCTTAAGGTTATTTCAAAATTTAAATTCACACTAAAGTTGATAACATATGAAACTACAACTGAAACATTTCGTGTTAAAAGGGCAGAGGCTTTGTTAAAAGGGTAGAGGCTGTGTTAAAAATGTACAGGCTGTGTTAAAAGGGTAGAGGCTTTGTTAAAATGGTAGAGGCTTTGTTAAAAAGGTACAGGCTTTGTTAAAAGGGTAGAGGCTTTGTTAAAAGGGTAGAGGCTGCATGATCAATTGAAGAGGAACGCAACACAAAACAGTGCAGTTTAGAAAAAGCAAAAATATTGGCATACCCGACTATTTTTGTATTTGGGGCTAATACCTGTGATACTATGGTTTAAATGGAAGTGCAGCGACACATTCCAAACTACCGAAAATACAATACAAAGATAACAGAAAATTTGTCATAATGCGTAAATCAAAACACGAGATAAGGTTTATTGTGGATACCTATGTTACGTTATGGATAACAGATTTATGTATTTCGTATTCTAATGGCAATCACATTTCTTGCATGACATATACCTTTCATTCATAATTCAATCAAGGCAAGATAAACAAACTTCTTATCTATTTAAAGCTTGTCGTATTCCTTCTTGTTTTGAATGAGATATTTAAAATTGGGTATTCATGGTAAAGATGTCTGTTACGTCAGTGATATAAAAGTTTATCATTCGAAAATTGGAATTTTATCAATGCTTTATTATTCATCTTCGTAACATGAAAATGCAATATGGACAAAATTGACGTACTGTTTCAAAAAGAAATGAAATAATTTCACGGAAAATTCAGCCTGATATTTCAGTGTCGAGGAATCCCAATTTAAAACTTACATTATTAAACTTTATAATATCTTTCTCTCAATTTGTGTAATCAGATATACATATATTGTTAAAATAGTTGCTTAGTGCCTTGCAAAATTAGTGTTATCCTACACAAATAATCACTCTACAGCGCAACTGATAAAACATAAAGTGCATCGTGCATCACATGGATAAAAGCGACACAGCGGAAATCTAGATTCATCCTGTTATGGTGTTATATAAGTGAGGCAGCAGAGACGATATAGCTCACATGTACGTATGGCTCGTGTATAGTGTACTAGTTAGTATAAACACAGCAGGGACACTATCACATCTTTCAATGTAATATTATCTAGCAGAGACTGCTAGTGACAACAACATATTCATTCTACTTTTGCGTAGTGATGTCCGTTATAAAAGACAGACACACGATCACACTGCTAGGGGAGAAGGGTGACTCCAAATCGGTATAATTCCAGGCAAAATGCCATGATATCTAATTCTATAGAGATTAGTTAACCCTTGATGTATTACCATGACATCTATTTCAAAAGATCATTTCCCCTGTTACAACATGTTAATCCCCTGCTGACACAGTAATCATAAAACCCGAAGATAACGTAAACGAATGATTGATATTTATGAGTTTCTTGTATATACAAATTAATGTTAATATTTGACACATCTTCATCCATACAAATGTTATGATCAAGGCAGTCTGGTGCAGCATATGTAAAACTATGTTACTTACTTGTACTTCACCGTTAACATCTGTTACAAACTGCCAATAGCCATATGTGTTGTATGACAGGCGATATGACTCTGTCCATTCCAATACTTCATTTCTTCCCTGTGTCAAAATAGCCGTTAATGTAACATATTCATTGAAATTGATTTCAAGCCACTGGTCTTCATCCTTCGTCAAAGGACACCATCCTGTTACCGGAGCTGTGTAGTTCAATCTTGCTGTGGTAGGTTCGTGACCAGTAAGCGAAGACGATGCTGACAGCTGACCGTCGGTGATGTCACCGTTTTCCATTCCAAGTGGCACCTGGGCAGGACCAAAACAATAACAACCATTAAACCTTAAGAGGAATATGACGAGGAGATTTCGAGCGGCTAAAGTTCTTTCGATGACCATTCTGTCATTAACTGTATGCTTGTTATGTATACTATAGACCATTCACGGTACCACGTTAATGCAAGTTCTGTGAGTACTTTTGATACAAATGTACCTTTAAAGTGACATGGCGAAACCATTTTACAATATGGGAGCGATAGCAAGTCATAATGAATCAGATGGACTAGACGAGTATCTAATCTGTTCGCCAGGTGACGTCACTAAAACGTACGCGTTCACTATGACAACAGGAAAACGGAATTAGGAGAATGGTACCCATAACAATTCGTTTAAGAAGAGCTAGAATATATTGAAGTAAACTCAACATAAGCAAATAATAATTTCGAAATATCGTTTTCAAAATGGAATATTCTCAAGTTGTTAAATAAGATGCTAGTCATGACTTGTTGAAGATTTGGTTTGATTTAAAGGATTCTCATTTATTTTCATAGTTTACATAAGAAATACTGCTAAGAGTGAGAGAAAAAGATGGTACTTTGTTGGCAGTTAATAGACTGTAATAGCGTGCTAACCAATGAGATGTACTTTGAATTAAATAAGATTATTATGTGCCTTGTAGTAACGTAGCATTGTGTGTATTAAAAAGAATGCTGACCTGCCTCTTGTGTTTAATACATAAATTACATTTTGAAGGTTCTTTTAACTTAAAACTACCATACATATTTAATAATGAACAATGGTAGTGTTTTGACCAAAAGACCCCTAGAGAGGGATACAATACTGTTTAATGTGTTTAAAACTCCGATAATTTCCCATAAGTATTGAAGTGTTACACAATATATATACGGTCAGTTATAAAGTACATTACGCTGTCAGCATGTCTGCGTATCTGTCAGTGAATGCCAACCCAATTTCAATCTCTCGCACATTTACACATTTCTCGTTAAAACCTCTACATGTGTAATAAATTGAAAAGATTTCGATTGTTACCGAATCAAATCACCTTTGTATTGTTGATACATCAATGCCGTTTTTAACTGCGAGTTCAGTAATATCATAGCCCCCAGGGAGGCTATTCAATGTGCTCATTTCTTTCAGTTTATTTGTTTTCCACCCCTGCAGTGTAAGTAAAAATCGCTTACCTGTTTTAAACTGGGAGTTAATAGCCAGTTTTGAATATTTTTAATTGTAAGGTATGGAAATAATGGTTGGTATTAAGCTAAGATATTTTTCAAAATGTTAAGATACCAACTTCGAAACATTCACTGTGTCATTCTACATGACATTGATGGTTTTGCTAGAACACATGATATCAACCTTATGAAATGTTCACAATAATTTTAAATTTGACCGAATGACTGAATTTACAGACAATAAATCTTTTGTGTAATTATAAAAGATAGCAATAAATTGAATCTCATCCGTTTAAATTAATAAGAAGTCATGGCACAAATAGCGTTTTAAACTATCACTATACTTATCGACAACATACGTTTATACGTTGAAATTGAAACTGTTACGGCAAGTCTAAAAGGGCAATTTGGTGATATTGAAATGAATAAATTGAATAATATCAATGATAAAAGAAATGGAATATGTGAAGACTCTCCAGTCGATAATAATGGCATTATAAGCTATTGCTATCTTGTGTGAAATTGAAAGCCAACTGATCGAGTTTTATGAGCTGAAGTATACATTAATTTTTAAAAAGTCTTGAGGGCGCAATGACTATGTGGACACGAACAGTGAAAAGACAATTGATAAGATTGGAAATACATCATCAAAAGAAAACAAGTTTGAAGTACATATGAAACAACACGCTTTTAAAATTACCTTATTTAATAAAACTTCTACTTAATACCCACTCGCTCGGTCGTTCGCTCGCCCGGAGACAACTTACAATTTTTTAAACTGAGTTCAAGTAATGTACCTCAGTCGTCAACAGTAGTGTGTTTTGAATGCGTGTCTGGAATTAATATGCCCTCCGAAAGTGCAAACAAGGTTGACATTGTTCACGTTTCGTTTACAAAGGAACACCGCACTGAATAACGTTTACTCATTTTCCGTGATTTCCTATCCTAAATGCAACTTGTTATTACCTCAATTTCATTCTCAATGGCAGTTAATGCATGCCAACGTATCAACGCATACATCCACCTTATGTGTGGATCATGTGTAAACCATTTTGCAAGGTTTGGGTTTGGGGAAATCAATGTCAGCATAAATGTCATAGTATTGAAAAGTAGCCAGGTTATTGAAGTTAACAAAGACCTTATAATCACTTACAAATCACTTACCACACACCACCTATGCCAATCACATACCATGCAATACCTGTGTCAATCACTTACCATACAATACCCGCATGCCAATCACACACCATGCAATATCTAAGTCAATCAATTACCATATAATACCTATTGCTAATCACTTACTATGCGCATACCTTTCATTACGTTGACATGGAAACTTCGCTGTACTTTACTTGCGTGCCCACTTCTTATAGATCGTTGATATGAAACGTGAGGGGACAATTACAATTTTTATAACTGCCATATCACGCGATGCTCAACACTTTGCTTATAAGAAAAGACTGCTTCTAAATATGGATGACTAATTAGATTATTCGCAGCGGGTAGTGGCAAAAGGTAATGGCAGATTCAAACTTAGATTATGGAAATTCTTAAATATACTCCATGTCATTTTTATGGTTTATAATCACTTACAGATCACGCTTTAAAGAAGATGAAGGCAGTTTTCATTATTTGAAGACGAAAAAACTTTAATAGGCCATTACAGACTGCAAACACGAAATTAAGAATACGGCGCCCTCACTCAAAGTGGGGTATCATCAACTCATAGTATCGTTTCTTAAGAGCTTTGTCTTTTGGTATTCTGTAGAAGAGTAAATCAGGGATGTTTTTCATATTTTTCAGACATTGAGGAAATAAGCAGTGCTATATGATTAACCGAGTGACCTATACCATGTATACCCCAAGATACACACAGACAGGAAGTAGAGCGCCACCAAGGTACACACAGACAGGAAGTTGAGTGCCGCCATGGCAAATTTTGGAAAGGCCTATTAGTGTATAATGATCAAACTGGTATTTTATCAAGAGAAGACATATATCCTTTTAGGACAGTTTGACCCAGAAAGCGTTAAAACAAACAGTTATATCGAGCATGCCATTTCAGAAGTCATAGCTGTATGCAATACAATGCAACATGTACATTATTGAGAAGTAGAAACCTTCATCCGAGATAAACACAAATTCATGGTAGATATAGACAGACAGACAAGATAAGCTCTTGTTGTCAGTCCCCTTGTCAGTATACGGTCAGGGACCTGGTGAGTAATTGATAGCTGACAATAATATAGGTTAGATAGAACTCTTTATTAAACTTGAATATCTGCAGTAGAAAAAACATGAATATAATTCCAGTTTTCAGTTTTGATATATTTGCAAACAGACAATGATGTCTCGTAGCAACGCCAGCTGTCTCTACTTTATGTGGGTGAATCACCGATCAAAACAAACATATGAAACTCATTCATTTTCAGACACTGGGTCGTTATCGGGTAAAGTTTACAACATTCCGACAGACGTGCCGACAAAAAGATAAATTGATCATAACACCTTTGTTGTCAATTGAAGGCATTAATCGTATATGTTTATTAAAGTATTTAATTGCTACTGTTTATTACCCTGAAGATAATTTTGCTTTAATTCAATGAATTTAACAAACATTGTTTGACCCAGGGTCGATATCATCAGTCAACCATGCCTCTAAGGCATGTATATGTTAACCTTATGTTACTCTGTTTGCTCGTAAAAGCTTTCATCCACAGAAAAATAATTGATAAAAAAGCTTTCATGCAGAGAAACGATTGATAACAAACCTTTCTTTCCAGACGAATTCACCGGCTTAGTTTTCCATAACATCAATGACAAAAAGTTTTATAAAGATTCTTGTTGTGAAAGTTTGTATTTATAAAGAAAACGGTTACCTAGTACATGAATTAACAAACATATCTGTATTAATTTAAGTCTAAAATGATGCTAAAATAGAATTTGTTTCATTCAGTCTTTGCTGGAAAGTGGTTGGGTTGGGTTGAAAAATTAAGGTCATTCATACTTTGTAGTTAATGCATTGATCCATCTAAGTAACGGAAATTGAATATGTTCTTATGCTCCAGAATCAATTGAGCTTATATGAATCTTATTTATCCGGTTTGACACTCCATGGGTGTAATTATTCAAAAAGGAATGTGATTATTTATAACGAACTTACTTAATCTCTTTGAAGAATGCAAAAGCACGAAACCAATCCCCTACATATATTCTAACAGGATTTGAGAAGGTATAAAAATCACATGGCAAATTAAGAGACGAGGTGGCATTGCTAGCGTTGTTAAAGACCAATGGCACATAGAAATGTATACACAGTATACAGTAACATAAACTTGTTATAAATGAGGAGATAAAAGTGACATGTGTAGGAATTGAACCCACGTCCCCTAAACACAAGTCCGAGTGCTCTAACCAGCTGAGCCAGCGTGCCAACTGGTAGATACCGCGAATTAATCCTGATGTGTATTTTCCTTCCACGAGGCGAGGGTGAGAAGTCAACTCATTTTTTAAAGCTTTCCTAGAAACTAATTGTGAAGCCTTCACTACTTTTCACCAACAAATCACTAAGTTGGTTTTGTTTAAGGGAAATCAGAACATACTGTTCTAATGTGGTAATCAATTCCAATAAGAATCGAGTGATGTTCCCTATAAAATAATTTCTTTAGCCCTAAAACAAGTTATATAAATGATGTCTTCATACGGTAATATATTTATGGACCAATTTCGTTTAATGAAATACGATTTAAGTAAGAGCAATCACTCTGAAAACTTAGTTTTGGACAAGTCTTATCCGTTTCCTGTTTGAAGTATTGGCGAAGCATTTGATACATTACTTAGGCTTCCCCATTTTAAATGTAGACGTACATTCTAGCCTCAGGGCAATTTCTGAGTAAAGAAAGTTCATGGTACTCTCTCACAGGGTTTCTCTGTTGCATAGCTAGCTGACACAGTCTAATAGTGCAGATATTTATCTTAATTTGAATAACAAATTGCAACTCTACAGCTAATTTGTATACCGTAATTTAATCTTTTCCAGTATTTGTCATAGAAATTGTTCCTAATGAAGTAAAAGTGTTGAATCATGCGATCTCCACTTAGCCTTAAAAGTGAAATTTCTGTATCCTGCGGTTATGCGTGAATCACGTCATGGGTAGGCTGAACAATCTGCGACTATTTCTTAAAATGTTTTACATGATTCAATGTCCGAGAAGATGATACATTGCGAAGGTGTAATATTTAACTGTCATTTGTAGGCTTACCCAGGGTATACATCTTTGCACACACTTGGAAAAATCATTCAATTGAAATTATACTACATGAAATATATTACACGAAAGCTGAGACAAAGTAAACCTACAAAGCTTTTAAGAACCATATAATTTGTAATGATTGTTGGCAAGTTTTATAGTCTTTTATTCCTGTAAAGATGCCCGACTCATCAAACCATCGACAGTGGGTTAAATTAGTCAGTTGTTGAAATCACTGAATCCAACTGTTTTTCTCAATATGTTGATTATTAAGTTATATTTCGATGAAAACTTTTCATAATTTATAGCTTTGACGATGTTAAAAGTGGAAGGTTATCGTTTCCAAGGCAACGAACTACATGTGGTTCAGTAGATTTTAAAATTAAAATGGACCAATTTACGTGAATTTAGCCATCTGTTTCCCTAACTGACTAAGGATTTCATACCGTGTAATAGTTGAACTATTTTTTAGGTGTGCAACCACTCTTAAAACACTGAGAATTGTTCTATTTAACACAACGCAAATTATTTCAGTTTGCGACAAAACATGACAATATAGGGTATGTTCTTCGAAAAATTTAAATGAAGTCTTTTAAAAAATTAAAAATATATAAACTTTGCTATTCTTTCATATTTCTATGATAAATTCAGTTTAACAAAGAGTATGAAGGTATATATAAAAAAGTGCTACTGCACTTCACCATCGTTGAACCCTTCCTAAGTCTACCATTACATTAATATGTTAAAATGCTTTTGGCGTGACTTTTCAAGCAATACATTGTTTTTATAGTCTTAGTTTAGTAGTTATTATTTAAACACTAACTAAGAACAAGACGAAGGAAGTTGGAATTGTAACACTTGTCTTGTTTACCCGACCGTATTCACATAATTAGAGACTCTTGTTTATTTGCAACAAGTGAAAAATTGGAATGGAAAAAAATACATAAATTTACTTAAATAAAATGATATGAAAATATAAAATTCACATGAGTTTACAATTACATTACTATTTAATTCACTTGTGCTGTCAGAGCGAATGTGAATAGAAAGCTCATTCCATGGAATTGTAATTCAAAAGACTAGGAAACCAAAATCTTTGGGAGTACAACTTGTGGCTCGTCACGTTACTTGTCACATTATCAGAGGGAGGCGTGCAGGTATGAAAATCTGGGTGTATTGTAGTTAAACATAGAGCGAAAACAAGATTCACACTGATTCACACTGAGTTTCATTCACAAGCGCTGTACATTTTAGTTGTGGAATCTAGCTGTCGGGTTCTCTACACTCTATGCATAGTACTTTACATACTATCTGATATTACGTTGTTACAGAAGGTTCTTTCTCAGAAAGTTTCAAATCTAGAGCGTGTCAATCTGTAGTTGTAGTACAATGTTAGAACTAAACATGTTTCACTGTGCACGTGGATACATGATCATACAATGCCAAAATACTTCAACAATTTTCTGAAGCATTCTGAAAAAATGTTGCTCAGTTGTAAATGCTGACATACATCTGTTATTCCCAATGGAGTAGAAATATGAGCGTAATAGAAAAATGTAACTTACAGTGAACTTACATTGACTAAATTGCGTTAATAACACCATTTCAAGTTATGACTATCATTTAGTAATATTGGAATTTCCAATTTTACAATTAAGCGGTAGCTATAGTCACCCATATCTTTAATTAAAGCGTGGGCGTTGTCATGGCCAAATATTGTGAAGAAACGAAGAGACAGAACTCTTTAAAATGAGGTGTATTATTGCTCCACTAAACAAGTAACGGTTATTGCGTTTAATAACACAATCAATACAGACTATAAAATCGGAATATAATAAGTGAAATGCGGTTGCAACTGTGAAATAATTGACTATTGAATTCTCCAGCAAACCCGGCGATGTAATTGAGATAATGGCCACATATAGACCTGACACGAATCATGATCAAATAGTTACATGAAGTATAAATATACCTAAAAGAAAGACGGCTTGTCAGATGTGGATTTATCATTGTGTGCATATTCTGCCTACATGTACAGGTAATGTATTTGCTTATGAAACGTCTCCGGGGTTATCCATTTCTTACATTAAAGTAATACATTATTTTCATCGTTGACTGTTAGGTCTGGCAGGAAAATAGTGTAATAACTTTACCGTTTAATGAGCCGAAGGTTCTTTGCACATATCTATACTTCAAGAACATTAAAACAATATGGGAATTATCAAAACTAGTCAATTACTTAAATATCAATATCGTTCATTTTCTTTTAAGAGAAAATACTAATTCAACACATTTAAAAGGTAACGAATTGTTTATACCAATATTCAAAGCAACAAAGTATTTTGTTGTACCATCTTGGACTAACGGTTCAAAACCACAAACCAAAATGTGAGAGAACGTACATTTTACGTGTAACTGCAACTTGAAAAATATATTAATTAAAAGGAATACATTTCTGTGTAAGCTACAAATATATAAATACAGAATTGAAATAATGCAATTTGGAAAATACACTTTAATTATTAAATAAATGAACGAAAGACTAAATAATATTGAGATTAATAAAGATTGGAAGATATTTGCATGGACAATTGTGATATGTTTGCATATTTGCCCATAGAATGAACCATCAACATTTTGAAGAACGTCCACACATACTACGTATTATACCATGCACGAGCTATTTAGAACAGAAAATACGGAATATATACTCTGGTCTTTCTACGTCACGACAACGCTTGTCTACGTCACTGGTTCTGCTGTGTTCGAATTATGATCAAAACGTTCAAAATTATCATTACTTTCTCTATTTCGTCTTTGATATTACTTGCCCTGATATAATTATGTTATTCTCCAATATCGTCTATAGACTCGTAGTGACAAAGACCCCTTAGGTCACTCGGATTTTCCTTGGCTGAATGAAGAAAAATATTGGGGAATAACATTTAATTATAACCTATGTTACTCAGTAAGAAATACAACTAGAATAAATGGTCGTTAAACACTGCAATGTCCCAATTTTGAAATGGAGTCTAATTTCTACCCTCGGGGTAAAACGATATTACTCCCACTTAACGGTCCTATTTACACCGACATCACATTCCTGGGAAAGATTTAAGACTTCCTTGTTTTATTGATTTCATATTGGCAAAAAAAAATATTCCCAAATTACTATCGTGAGTCTCAAGCCTCCTCCAAAGGAGTTCCACTTAATATTCTCCTACAGTAACAAGATATAAATTGGTTATTGATAAGGTTTAGCTTATATTTTCCAAAGTATGACAAGATATCACCTATGGTATTAACCTCAGTCTTATACAGTCCAATATTGAAGAGGTCTTACCAAGGATGTGTCAGGACTAATTGAAAACATTCGTCTATATATGTACTATCTTTTCACTTGTCTGTTATACTTTTCCTTTTCAATTTTCTAATAATTTGTAGGGTTCCTCTATTTCAATTACCTCCTTCGACGGGGCAATTGAGCTGCACTGTAGTACTAACAAGAACATTTCCTTAATTTGAACGAACCTTCGTGTTTCATAATGATCGCCTTTTATTGATTACGTACGATTGTCAGAGGGTACTGACCGATATAAATGAAATGTGGAACTCCCACCAGCATTAACTTGACTGTCACATTTTTACCAGGTTTGCAAACTAGACTAAACCAAAGGCTTAAGAGCTTAGTTTCGCTTTGCCCAGAGTTTGAGAACTAGTCTAGTAAATTCAAACTTTAATGGATATTGAAAGCCTTTTTCTCATACTTTGGATTACAATGTGTTATTTTCACACCCGATTTCCCTTCCGAAATTAACTGCATAGATAAATGGCTCACGGCTATTCTTCTGCTTAAGCTTCTTTTTATTATAAGTCGACCTACACATCTTCAGACGTCAGGTAAACAAAAAAGGACAGAATATTCGAGATGTCTATAAATCGTAATCTTATAAACCATGTCTACTCACTGTAACTCTTATTGTATGGAAATTTTCACATGAAATGTTTCAAGATGTTGAAAGGTTATGCCTGAAGGTTTTGATAGCATTTTCTTTACCTGCGTAATTGCTATAGAATCAATATTGTTGGATTATTAAGACTTACAAACAGAATGATTAAAAACATAAGTTTCAAAATGTCCAGTAGCTGGCATCATACGCAGTTCTTGATTATTAAAAACGGAATAAACTAAGCCTTCTTGACAACCTCTTGCAATAGAAAACATGAAGTGGAAACCACCAACAAAGTGTTCACATAATATCCCCATTCGATCTTCATTGTCAGACTTTGCCTGACAGTGATATATTCGAAAAAAGAAGTGGGAAATGAAGCAACACATTGCCACACAACAAATATATGGTCCAAGTGACTTGCTGCTATATCTTTAGGGAACCTGCGATAAGAAAAAACAACTTGTCGTATACATAAAGAGCGGCCACGACTATTATTAAGGGGTATATATATATGGTATTATCTGACTGAAGTGTTAGATGGGTTCATTATACGAATACACATAAATCCAAGCTAATGCGTTTAGAATAGCTAAGCACCAATCAAGCTAACAGGGCGGCCATCCTTTGATGTTCTAGGGTAACTCTAATAAGCTCTATTTTACCCATCATAAACATCATGGTACTCTCGCCCTTAACAAATTTTAAGTGAATCTAATATCAACGAAGCGGTTGAACACACAGCTTCCAATTACGTTGTAAATATGTTATGAATATATTTTAGGACATTAAGGTATTATTCCCCTAAATGCTGATAGCTCCATGTTTGTTTGTGTCAAATACATTGACCTGGTAAGCTCCATGTTTGTTCTTATACCTAACAAGATTTAACTTCCCTTCCTCCCCTCTTGTATTATATAATGTCTACAACTTCGAATATTACCCCCCCCCGCAAATACCTGTGAGGTATTGAGTTTATGGCATCCGTGACAACGTTGTTTATGATTATAAAAAGACTATATGAATTTTTTTGAATCAAAACTCCGAACTATACTTCTCTAGAAAGTAAGAGTGTAATAAAATTGGCAGCCGTTTTGTACAAAGACAAAAAGGTAGTGTGCTAATTTATCAAAATTGTGTTCAACATATATGTACACATGGAAATTCATCTGTGTTGGTAAACCATGGTACTAAATTTAACTTTCGTTGCAAACAACGAGAAAATCTTACCTGAAATTTGGACTGCATACTCTATAGTAATTGCATGGCATTAAAATAAAGTAACAGATGTTAACAACATACTAGTTTTATATTCACAGCACTATATACTATTTTGAAATTGACTGTGTGGTTTTAAGCAATTTTCAATTTTGGCCAATTTAATTAGAAGGGGGGGGGGGGGTCTGAGCCTAAGTAGAATTTGGTCCTTTTTATCCTACATTGAACTATTGATTTCACCGCTTAAAACATGCAGAGGAAGATTGCAGTTCAAGATCACCTTCAAATACATGTAATCAATATAAGCAAAGTGAATGTAAACGGTAAACTTTAATATTAAGATTGGCATATATAAAGAAGGGTATTAGCTCGAAACCCTTTTCACTTACCGTTTAATGGGATTTTTATTTCTTGCATTAATTTGCTTTGGAATTCATTTTTACTTTTTAAAAAGTCATCTGTCAGTTCTCTTAATATACATAGTCGCAAGACCAGAGTCGTGGTACACTGCATCATTTCTACGTAATAAATCATATCCACTTGCTGGTTCATCAAAAAATATTGCGTTGGGTAAAATGTGTTAGGTGAACATTTTATAAAGTAGAATTTGAAATGTGCAAGCGTTCACAAGAAGTATGTAACGTATATATTCATGGTCAAAGTAGATCATTACATGGTTGTTTTTAACTTGCTACACTTTTACTGATTGAGACAGCAGAATTGTAGTGGATGAGATCATTTTCTTTCAATTAATTCAGCCAGTAATACTCGATTACATTTGTGCTGTGTTCAGCAGTAAAAGTGTTTCAATTTGAACGACTACTACAATTTGCCAAATAATTCGCATATTTTACAACATACAGTCTTCAGGTGAAC
Source organism: Glandiceps talaboti (assembly GCF_964340395.1). NCBI lineage: Eukaryota > Metazoa > Hemichordata > Enteropneusta > Spengelidae > Glandiceps > Glandiceps talaboti. Next base: position 1,339,399 of record NC_135559.1, on the reverse strand, counting down.
ACTTCCTTTTCATACTGTTGATAGACGCAGAAGTGATCAGTGAAACGTTCGGTGTTTCCACTGCTTGGTTTAGAAGTGTTCAGTGAAACGTTAGGTGTTTCCACTGCTTGGTTTTTTCGCTCGGTATCGATATTGTAGAGAGAAGAGAGAAAGATTGAGTGGCAAAATATGCTGTCTAGACAATAACTAAATGGATGTATGTGCAATATCCAATAAGAAAAGACTTAGAAGCTCATTACTGTGGTATACAAACAAATCTACAGATTAGGATTTGTTGAACTAGATTACTAGTCTTACAAAGACTTAAAGGTTTGATTAGACAGTGACATATTTCCTCCTTAAATTGATGAAACGAATCGAAAACTATAAATTTGATTAAGGTCAGATAAAAGATTTCCATATTTCCAACTTGTTATTCACTCTCCTTTTATCCCAATCAACATTGATCATTATACTTAATGCACAGCAATTCATTCCACGTGTTATAAGATATACGAGAAAATCTTTTCAAAATTGAGTCAACCGTTGAAGACGCATTATGGCAAATTGAAGGGATGTATCAAAACTCGATTATCAGAGCTGATATGTGTAGCGCATTGCTTATGCAATAACATCTTACATCTTTGAATAGGTATATAGACAACACATTTAACCATCAACGTAGAACTCGTTCTTGAAAAACACTGTTTGTATGTTTCGCCGATTTGAAATGTTTATTATTATACTTCTGTGGCATATTTCTTCCACCGAAATGAAGGACATAACTATTTATTTTCATCATATTCTGTTTGGTCAGGAAGGCTATATATAGCACATTGTACGACCTACCGGTAACCAATAACACGAACGGCATCTGAATGTTTCGATTGATGTTATAAATGTTGCCCCAAAGATTGAAATATTCGATAAACCGAACAAGCAATACGATAGATAGTTTTAGAATGATTTGTAACTGTAAAATTTGAGACATCTGGCAAATATCATATATACTTATTTAATGGCCACAGTCGTTGTGTATAATAAGATTTTTTTGACTCGACATACAAAGTAATAAACACGTATTGGACAGGGCTTGCGCGCGCGCACACACACACACACATCATATGTCGAAAGCCTTTTTGTTGTCGCAGGTATATTAACAACGACGTATTAAAAGTTGAAGTCTTTTAAGATGAAATTTGAGTTATTAGTTATTTAAGAGTTATGTCTTCAATTTCCCTGTGGAGGGTCGTTGATATATTTTCCACACAATTGGCCTCTATATACTAGGCTCACTTTATTTTGTTCGAATAGTATCGGAAAAAAGAATCTCCACAGCTGTATATAATGAACTGCAAAAGTGCATTAAACATTTTGTTTGATTTACAAAAAAGATACAAAAAAATGAACTGGGGATCATCATGTTAGTACGCCCTCAATCGTATAGCAAAGAGCTGAGGTTTCATGCTATGGCACTTTATAAGATCAAGGTAGACGTATTTTTATTAACAAACATTATACGTTGTCTTGTAAAAGCTAAGAGTGGATGGAGATGGGAGGAGATGATTTATCTTAGTTAATATTAAGGTTGCTGAAAAATGATGCCATAACGATAAAGCCACAGATACACAACAGTAACTCCTCATCCCTAACCCCTGGCATCTATATCAAATTTTACACAAGTGTCAAATCTCACAAATACCCAGATTTAGAGAAAATATGTCTAGTTCGTTGAAATGATTGCTGCCCCTAAGGCAACAATTACTCACTGTTATGATGTGAATAAATGTGTTTGCTAAGTTATGTTAGAATATAACATTTTAAGTAAGAGCATATTTTATTCCTGTAATTTTGATTGTGTGATCAAATTATATAGCTTATGTTGGAAGGCTAGTAACACAAAATGTTATCCCACGATACCAGCTAAACATTATTTAAACAAAATATGTTAGATCGATATAACTGTTTTGCTTGTTCCAAGTAAAAAGCAATCAGGTCATCTCATGGACCCATGAAATCGTTCTACCACATGTTTTTCTTCGTGAACAATTTGAAGACGTTACTCCTTGGAACCAAACAACTAATGACAGTGGTCACCGCATGGTAGCGATAGCGCCATATTGCAATGGATAATTTTAGGTAACGAGCTACTAAATTTAACTATTTGCCAGTAAGATGTTATCATTGTATCCGTAAGCACTATACAAATCACATGAAAGAATGAAAGAATAACAAAAAATATTACATCAGGTGAACAACATAATTGGAAAGATAACACAAGTTAAAATCTGTGTTTTAATAAGTAGTAATTGAATCTTCAATATGATTCTGTGTCTTAATGGATTTTGATTATTGAATGGGTAAACTCATACGAGATGTTTCATAAGGTTAACCAGAAAGTCACAGATGAATAATTTCCATTGTGTCACCTTTCATAAAATAGACTCAAGTGACACTATAATTGTGCTCGAATGAAGACAGTCTTCTGTTTAATAACATGATAACCCTTGTGACAAATTGCTGTCAGACTGTGTAATAAAGACAATATGTCTGCAATCCTGTTTCTTAGTTGAACGCATATAGCCATATGTGATTTTTTTGCAACCTTCTATAGATAGAGAAAAAATATGTCTGGATACAAAACATGGGAATATGGAAATGATAATTGCGTACATCAGAAAGATGTTTAACCCGAAATTTATCTTGTCAAAGTGAAAGGATATTTACTGGTTTTTTCTTCTCTTTGTTTGTAATAAAGTATAAAGAATAATGAACCAATCCATTTAAATTACTTACCTAGTTGTTTGTGTCTGATTGTAATTCTTAGATCTTACAAAAAGGTTGGAAAGTTATTTCAATTCATAGATCTTACAATAAGGGAATGTGTCATAGAAAATAAAAATAACTTAAGTACAATAATATTAGGGAGTATGTCACTGAAATCAAAATGAACAATGTCATTTCAATTCTTAGATCTTACAATAAGGGAATGTGTCGCGGAAAATCAAAATGAACAAGGCCATTTACTTTGCGAAGAAACTCAACTCACATGAGACAAAAGTTGCCAGCGTAGAGTGGTTTCATTAAATCATTTGTCAACATTTAGCTGATACAATTTCTTGAAAAGCTTGGGTGACTTAATTGTAATGAACAATTTTATTAAGAAAATATCCCTTCTGCAGTATGTAGTAAATTGTCAACTCCTGAGAGATTTGTCTTAGGATCACGTTACTGTCGACTACGGCGGTTCTAGACATTCAATTAATTATCTATTTAACCCAAGGGCAGTCACGCCTTTTAATAAGAATGATGTAATACCTGTTTGTGCGTCATTGCCTTCATCTGTGGATATTATGATATATGCTGAACGCTTCCACATGAAGTCCCGAGGCACGATCTTTAGTAATATTTTCAAGGTACATTTGAATTGATATATACGAGGCCTTTTCCACTGTTCTCTCACCTCATTCGTTAGCCCCAGGTGGGCTCGAAGCAATTACAACTGACTGAATAAAGGTGTTGGTGATGTAATGGTCAAATGTTGCTTAGGTTCTCTGTTTTACAAACACTCTCTCTCACACACACACACACACACACACACACACACACACACACACATACATACATACATACATACATACATACATACATACATACATACATACATACATACAAAATATGTACACTTGAATGCAGATTACCTCACGTCTGTTTGTATGTCTCTTAATATTCATTATATTATCTGCGTTTGTTAAAATTACTGAAATGATGAAAACCCTAAACACAGTGAAATGATTTCAAGACGCCAAACATAGGTATATCAATTGAATAGAACTGGATAAAATTAACTAGAGAAACCACAAAGCCTATTGCCATTATTTTAAATGGCAGTAATCATATTAATGGTTGATTACATAATTGACTCTGTAGCCGTCTAAATATAAGTATATATACATTATACTCTACTTTGAAACATAGAACTGTTGGTATCACCCTCAGTCAATGAACCTTCTGGACAGGATGTACACAGTAGTGCACTTTTATAACATGTATTTGATTGTGAAATGAATTTCTTGTATCTTCAGACATGGCAACATACAATTACATGGATAACTCAGATATATGCATAATTTACAGCCAACCGTTGATAGTTTAATTTCTAGATTAAGTTTGCTGTTTGTGATTGATAAGCTTGTCATGATGCATTTAATTTAAGCTTATTTGTTATACTGATCCGAATACTATCAAAATGGAAATATACTCATTCACATATTCTGTGATAGGGTTATGTGCAAAGTAAAGCAATAAACATAATAACACATAAAACAAGAAATTTGAGAGTTAAAACAAAGCAATTTGAGAGTTAAAACAAAAAAAGATGTTAACAATTATATTGGAGATCCTTCGGTGACATTTAAAAGTACATGTTGCTAAGAAACGGTCTGTTTTGATTACCTTTTGAAGTGAGCTACCTGTAGAAGTGCACACATCAATGTTGCATTTAGATAACTGCACGGCACGTCAACTCAATGTTAATATAAATTACATCTCTGTGAAAAAAATACATCGTTTATGTCACTGACACCCAGTCTTTCATTTTTACTGCTCACGTAACATTTGATTTCGGAAATAGCAATAGGCAAATCTATCATGATATCCCTTGAATCGATTGACGTTAAACGTCACGTAGATGGCAGAATTATACTGTTGATTATTGTGAATGTGGAATCCTGTAGCGTTATTACATACACTGTCTATGTGCATGTATTGTAAGTATCATGTATGAGTCACAAAAGTCAGATTTTAAATTAAAATTCCCATCATATTTAAAATCCACGACTTGTCATTTGATATTGAAATGTGCTGTGATCTCTATACAGGCAACCTGCCAAGAAAATCCTGAGTAACTAACACTGTTACAGGTGAGAATCAGGAAACGATGTTTAACGCACTACTGTTATCGTCAAGAAATGGATCATTTTGGTCATAACTTTATCTATGGCCGAACAAGTGAAAGTATTCAAATGATGTTCCATATTGTTAACCCGTCAGTATATACACGTTACGTAAACACAAACTGCTGCACAAGGAGATGGAGCAGCCCTTGATAGTATATAGACCATTCGGTACCTTAAAACAAGTATTACATTTCGCACTATATACTGTAGTAAGCACATCATGAAATACAGTAATAATAAGACGTCTATTGGATGATGGTTTGTAATGACAAAGGGACAAAGCGTATTAGAAATCTTATATTCAGAACATGTAATGTTATTACGTCAGCCGTCGAATGATGACACTTGTACTCACTCTACAATTACGCATATACGTGTTGTAAAAGCTACCTGTCCCTGTTCACGATGTCATTATTCACAGTCCAAGCTTCTGAACACACTCACGTGAAGCACATAATAATACTAAAATATTTACAAGCCGAGCTATTCAGTGGAATATTCGTCCAAATGTTTATCTAGTTGTTGAATATTCCACTTAAAATGAAAAGGATGGTTGGTAAATTTAGCATTATGTGAGAGGCAGTTTGCTTTGATAGGTATAACAAATGACAAAGTATCAGAGACATATTTTCTTTTGTGATAATTGTTCATAATACTCGTTATTATGTTATTGCCATGGGTACAATATACTATATATATGTATATATATAGATACGTTACCGAGTGTTGTACGTTGTGTTGGTGTGGTGCGACCCCAATATTTGTAGTGCCTCGCGAAACTCGTAAAATTTTATAGAATATTGCGGTTTACAGTATGTATATTCAATAAGATCAGAGGAGATTGGTACGTCTGTTTCAAGTTTACTTGCTAAAATAGCAAATTATTAACATGGCTAATCACTGTATCTTAATTGTGTACCATTACAATTCTTACTTTTTCATTAATAGAAATGGGTGAAATCCTTAATCCAAATTTCGATCAAATGTTGTAGATTATTGGTGCTAATATCCTGTATGTAGATATTGGCGTTTCATTTAGTGGTCAATGTGACATTGCAAGATGACCTGGATTAGATACATAGACGAATTTATAGATGCTGTTGGCATTCTATGTATCCATTGGCAAGTATGAATTAAGTGTCGGATATTGTTCAAATTTCATTGCCGCAACTTGGACCTGGTAATTCATTTTACGGCACTGAAATAAAATAAGCCTCCGCTGTCTTTTTATTAGCCTAATCAGTTAGTTTTCAACCTGTTAGTGTCGTTTCTATTAAATACTCCTACATGTTATCATCGTTCATTTCCAGTTGGAGAAATGTAATCAAGGAACGGACACCTGCTCAAACTGAAACAAATTATTAGTATATACCGGATTGACATTAGTTTCTATTGAAGTGCAAGGAGCTGGATCGGAGCATTCGGTATCGATTTCAATGTCGGATTATTTGAGATGAGTAATATATGATTCTCCAACCTTATGGTTTCCTGTGATTGATATGTATGTATGTATGTATGTATGTATGTATGTATGTATGTATGTATGTATGTATGTATGTATGTATGTATGTATGTATGTATGTATGTATGTATGTATGTGTGTGTCTGTGATCTGTGTATGTGACTGTGATATTCTGACATATTGTGAATGTAATATCTCTACGACACTATTGCACACAGAGTTATAATTACATGTACATAATTCCTTTCTATCTATCTATATAATACCAGCTAATCTCCTTACGGATATCACAGCTGGGATATCACATTTTTAAGTTGTTACATTCAAACATCTTACTTGTTCTTGCATGACAAATCTCAAAACTTTACAGAACACTTTTAGAATCCGACTTTTACTTCACAATTGAGGAAACATCTCAAAACAGAATAGTCCTGACGAATATTCTGCAATGCAATCAAAACATCATTAGTTCGTTCAGGCATATGTAACATTTTTTGAAAGTTCTTGTTATATGGATTCTTTTACTTTCGTCTAATAGTATATTGGCATCATTTTTGTCAATCTCAATGCAGCCTGGTCACTATGGAAACATAACACAGGACTAAATCCACACATTCACATCCCTATAGGTAATCATGAAACTTTATATAATAGTTTTAGGCACTTGATTTTAAGCATGTATATCACTAGGATCCTTGATCATGTAAACGCTTTTCAAGTAATCCGAGTCAGCCGTGATTAACGTGGCTGTTAAATCTCATCAAAGAAGATTGTATCACTAATTGCTATTTTCAGAATATGGAAGGGGAGGACAGACCTGAAATTACACTCCTTCATCATCACTACATTTTATCTTTTTTGAAACTTGTTCGTGTATAAAGATGTTTCGTTGTTCTTTTCTCGTAGAAGTCAATCAAGCTTTCTAACATTCTAAAATGATACGCAGATATGTGAAGGATCTGTACTAACATTGGCTATGCATAAATAAATCAGGAGAATACACTACGTGGACGGGCTTTACTTACTCTTAAAAACCATATTCCGGTTATCAGAATACAATTTCCTTTTTGTCACGTTGAAACAGACATGCATACCATATATATTCGGAACAGAGACTTCTTACTAAAATCAAACTTTCACAATGGAATATATGCCTTTTGAGACTTTGTGTTGTCATTAGCTGACTAGGATATACATGCCTTGTTCGAATCATTAGTTTCACCCTTTGAACAATTCTTTATTGAGTGTCTCAGAACGGAAGGCAAGGAATACCTGCTACTTGGGAAAAGTGCATTTCGACAATTTGCACTTTGATATAAATTGTACAGGTTGACATTTGCAGCAAGATGCAAATCGCTATGAAAACGAACAATTCAATTGCGCTCTTTCCTCTGTGATTATTTTGATTTTCGATGTCCGATGCAAACCCCATGTTAGTAATAAAAACAACACTTAATTCGAAGACAGCCGACAGCTATATGAAGACAAATTGTAAAGTCGAGGCTATATTGTCATCGTATAAAAAACGCTCGAAGGTCGACGGAATGCAAATACTGAGTCGACATTGAACCTTTCCATAGTAATCGAAATTGAAAGATATATTGGTACGAAATATAATGGATTTGCCAATTAAAGTGTGTTAGTTTAAAAGGGGTATTTGATGGCAGCAATTACCTACATGGCAAATGAGGCTAATCAAGACTGCCATTTCAAGCTCACAACAAAATCTACAGTGACAAGTTTTCAAAATCTCCTCCGTCTAGACAGGTGTTTTAAAAGTACGCGACTTTTGATGGATAACATAAAATATTGTCAATTCGATTATATTTGAAATTTAGCAAAGTAATTATATGAATGACGTTTCGGTTATAAGTATAAGATAAAGATGAAGTTATGTAATACTACAGTTTAGCGCCTGTCCACTTGCTGAATATAACTAAAATTTTGTCATTACCCTCTTCTCAAATCGAATGCCTATATTTTTTGTCGCTGCCCACTCGAAATGTCTATTTTTGTCATTGTCAATTTGTAGAATCGAAATGCCTACATTTTCATCGCTGCCCACTCGCTGAACTGATGGAATAGACGGACAGACAGACAGACAGACAGACAGACAGACAGACAGACAGAGACAAATTGACAGGCAGACAGAGACAGACACGTTTATATACCGTGAACTAATTGATACATATCTTATCATTTGTCTTTATCATGTACAAAACACCATTCGAATAAAGATAATTCAGTTTAGTATTATTAATCTTCTTCATTTTGTGGCTATGATTTCTACGAGTTTGCCTAATACAAAATTGTCATGTTATTAAGTTTTCAAATTTAAGATATTTTTGTGTCTGATTCTACGAGTTTGTTTATAACAAAATCGTTAAATTAACGTAAGTGTTAATTCTCAATCACTGCTGTTAGAAAACCTTTAGAAGTAGTACTTCATTGAAAAAAAATACAAACTTGCTTTTCAGTAATGTCAGTCAATTTTTTTTTAAATATGCACGTATAGGAGGTCTATTTAGGTATATTCATAATCTGAAGAGTAGAGTGCAGGACTCTAATTACTTAATTCCGTGCATACCTCGGATTCCATTTTACTAATTGCCATTTTGAGAGATTTTTTATTCAAAAAGAGCATACTTACTAGTTTCTCTATAAAGATAGGCTGTACTTTAGTTTTCCATTAATATAGAATACATATAATATACAAATACCAGTATATGTATCATCTGACACATCACTTTTATTTCTTTTGCTGTGTAACTTAGTCAATTCTTTTTATACCCATTTGTTGACTATTTTCCTTCTGCTTTGATCTATGATGAGCAATACGAAGTGATTATCTATAATCATGTATATACATAATGCTGGTACTGCCGTTGTTTACTGTAGTTGCTATATAACAATCATAGATAACACTAAAACATACAAGATTTCCAAATGGATCAGCTCATCTGAGTTGAAAAGGGCAACGTTTTATGAATCAAATGTAATCTTTAATATGATTTTTAAAAGAAAATCAAATAAAAACTAATTGTAATGCATGGGTATGATATATTTTTTCAAAGAGTAATGACGGTCGACAAAATGAACACTAAGCAAATGTACCATAATTCTAACACATATCATTGGAGTATCGAACTGTAAATGTGTACGGGGACCCTATGTATGACAAATGCAAACATTGTGCAGGTAATAAATATAACTGTCCTTCATCACGATTGAATAAAATATAAAATTGAATAGAAATAAAAATAGAGCTGTACTTTCATCACGAAAACAATATATCAAATGTCTGAAAGAAAATAGAGCTGTATCAAAAGACGACTTCCTGGCATGTTACTGCTGACACCTAGCCTATTATCATATAATAATATTATATTATATACGTTTGGTGTTTGAATGATAAAAACCGTTGGTGTGATCCTCCTCCAAATGTAGTTATAGACCAGAATAGGTCAAAATACATATAAATATCCTTTATAGCGAAACACATATTTCTAGAATGGCATACGGAAAGAAATATAATAATTTTGAACTTACCGATGTCATGGCAAAACCATGGGCTGGATTTTGTTCAATTGATAGTAAAATTAAAAAGATGGTCAATCGATGTCTCAAAGTTACTCGTTTCATCGTGGAAAACGGTGCTAAAGCTTTCAAAATATAAACTTTACAAAAACGCACTACACTGGCGCCTCGCTGTCTGTACCATTCCAGTACTCTTCTTTGAATTGATTACGAATTTTATGATTAGAAACAGTCTCAGTCGAGCTCGGCGCCACACTGTCTGGCCAACTCTTGGTTTGTCGTTCTAAATAGACGTGATGTACCTTCACCAAGTCACGTGACTTACTATTTTACAACGTTGTCATGACAACTTCCCAGTGATCTTAATTCCAAAGGTTACAGATTCTTATTCACTGTAACACGAACTGGAGAATAAAAGGTAACCCTTCTTCTGAAACACGACTTATTCTAGAGTCTCTTAGTTTTCCTTTCGAGATGAATTTCCCATGACGTCATAGATGAAGATAACAGACACAACAGTGAAAATAGATGTGTACGTTTGTGAAAAGGAAACGGCCTAGTGGAGTGTATATCTTGTTTGTCTGCATATAGTGAAGTGCTATACTTGGTAAACTACTATCATGGCAAAGCAGTGGGGGTTTACTTTGACTCACAAGTAAAGGGGGCAATTAGAGGCACCCATTCTCTGTACTATAACTCATTAGAAATTGTTACATGTTGCAATGCCATGCTATAGATGTGTTGCAATGCCATGCTATAGATGTGTAAAGTTAAAAACTGAGAGCTTACAGAATAGCACATGCGGAAAATGGAAAAGTTGGACATTAACGTCAGACTCTATTCATGAATGATTTACGACAAAAGATTGAATTAATAATTTAGTTTTAATTTCAAGGATCATGTTTGTTATACCTGTCCTAATTAATTTGGTTTATTTCACTCTCTCCAAATTCATTTCCATAACTATCAAAATAGGCGCGAGCAGAGTTTATAATTTTTGGATGTAAGTTTTCTTGCATATTCAAAAGGCATTCATAGTATTACATGTATACTAACTGAAACTTTTTTCAACTATCGCTTAAAATTGACTTAAACTCAAACTTGATATTAAGATATAACTTATGAACGACCCGATGACGTATTTCTTGATACACATAGAAAATGTTGAAGAAATCCCTTTTATACAACCGACTGTTCTAAGAACGCCAGAAGACAATTTTAATGTAGGCATGCATCCATATTAACATTATACCAGAATAGTTAGGCGGCCATATGGTGCTATGCGACCTGAGTAGTAGTGTTATCTTTACGAGTTTGGAAACGCCGAGACTTACCAGGTTTCAGTTGATTTGATTTGAAGAAGTCTGGTATATACTGCCTTTGTTGTTCCCATAATTCTTGTGTAGTTGACAATCAGCTGGCAACGTTTGTCTCATTTCGTCTACGGACTGAGCGGGAGCGTTACTGTGAGAAAAACCCTTGACATAGCCCCCTTGCTGCGACATAGCCGAATTGGGCATACCGTCCCGTATTTGGCGATACGAAAATTCTCCGTCGCTATGCTGATCGAGCTGTTATCTAAGGGCTTGAATTACCACCTGAGTTCTTGAAATTCTCGGAGATTTTCGTTGGTAGGGTCTTCAGAATCTGACTGGGGGCTGTTGATCGCTGTTTTCTACCAATCTTCCCGCTACTTTTGGCGCCGGTCTTTCCTCTGGTCTTAGAAGCCATGATGGATCGCGCGCGGACGACATCAGCTCCAAAAAATACGGCATGGTCGACTTAGGTAGATATACTAATGCTGTACTGGTAAGAGTTTGCGAAAAACCAACCCTAGTGGGTTAAAATTTCGCATTAATTTCAATTTCATAAGAGTTCAATTCAATTACTATAGGTTGGAAGTTTGAAAGTGGACCCCTTATCTTGCGTAATTAATTCCTTAGAGGGCGCCATCTAATGACGA